>NW_027142112.1:67500-367500 GCF_036365525.1 Heterodontus francisci | reverse complement strand
GGTACAGCAGGTGAAAAGGAAGGCGAATGGAACTTTGGTATTTCTTGCTAAAGGAATAGAATATAAAAGTAGGAAAGTGTTGCTGCAACTGTACAAGGCATTCATGAGACCGCACCTGGAGTATTGTGTATAGTTTTAGTCTCCTGATTTGAGGATAGATGTAGTTGCATTGGAGGCAGATCAGAGGAGGGTCACTAGATTGATTCCAGGGATGAGGGGTTTGTATTATGGAGAGCGATTGAGCTCTTTATGCCTTTACTCTCTAGAGTTTAGAAGAACGAGAGTCGATCGAATTGAGGTAGAGAAGATGATTAAGGGGATTGACAAAGTAGACATAGAGAAGGCGTTCCCTCTTGTGTGGCAATCTAGAATGAGAGGTCATTGTTTTAGGATAAGGGGTGGTGGATTTCAAACAGAGATGAAGAGAAATTTCTTCTCTGAAAGGGTCGTGTGTCTGTGGGATTCACTACCCGGAGTGCAATAGATGCTGGGACACTGAGTAAATTTAAGGAGGAGATAGACAGATTTTTAATTAGTAATGGGTTGAAGAGTTATGGAGAACGGGCAGGAAAGTGGAGTTGAGGCCGAGATGAGATCAGCCATGATCATATTGAATGGCGAAGCAGGCTCGAGGGGCTGAATTGCCTACTCCTGCTCCTACTTCTAATGTTATTATGTTCTTATCTGGATCTTTCCATCAAGAGAGGGTAACGTATCCATTATCTCTCTCCATGTTGTCCATTGATGTATCTGCTGTGTGACGGAGGCCATCTATGTCGGGTGAGGTGAATTGCACTGTCTGCTCCATCAGCAGGGAGAAGCAGGTGAGAGATCCCGTGGCATTGTCATGACAGCTGGATTCCTGATGGTCTAGGTGTCTTTGCGGGATCCCCATGGCAACGGGGAGAGGTACAGGAACTGTTAGAACTCTCACTCCATCAATGTACAGTTGGTGCAAAAACAAGAAATGCTGGATTCACTCAGCAGGTCTGGCAGCATCTGTGGAAAGAGAAGCAGAGTTAACGTTTCGGGTCAGTGACCCTTCTTCGGAACTGACAAATATTAGAAAAGTCACAGATTATAAACAAGTTGGGCAAGAGATAACAAAGGAGAAGGTGCAGATTGGACCAGGCAACATAGCTGACCAAAAGGTCACGGAGAAAAGGCAAACAATATGTTGTGTTGAAAGACAAAGCATTCGTACAGATTAGGTGTGAATACACTGAATATTGAACAGCAGCAAGTGCAAACCTGAAGAAAAACAATCTGAAAAAAACAGTGGGTAAGAAAACTGAACAAACTAAGATGAAATGAAATAAATGCAAAAAAAGATTGTAAAAAATGTAAAAAGGAATGTAAAAAAAATGAAGAAAAAATAACGAAAAGTGAAAGTAAAATGGGGGGCTGTCATGCTCTGAAATTATTGAACTCAATGTTCAGTCCGGCAGGCTGTAGTGTGCCTAATCGGTAGATGAGATGCTGTTCCTCGAGCTTGCGTTGATCTTCACTGGAACACTGCAGCAATCCCAGGACAGAGAAATGAGCATGAGAGCAGGGGGGAGTGTTGAAATGGCAAGCAACTGGAAGCTCAGGGTCCTGCTTGCGGACTGAGCGGAGATGTTCCGCAAAGCGGTCACCCAGTCTGCGCTTGGTCTCCCCAATGTAGAGGAGACCACACTGTGAGCAGCGAATACAGTATACTACATTGAAAGAAGTACAAGTAAATCGCTGCTTCACCTGAAAGGAGTGCTTGGGGCCTGGGATAGTGAGGAGAGAGGAGGTAAATGGGCAGGTACATAGAACATAGAACATTACAGCGCAGTACAGGCCCTTCAGCCCTCGATGTTGCGCCGACCTGTGAAACCATCTGACCTACACTATTCCATTTTCATCCATATGTCTATCCAATGACCACTTAAATGCCCTTAAAGTTGGCGAGTCTACTACTGTTGCAGGCAGGGCGTTCCACGCCCCTACTACACTCTGTGTAAAGAAGCTACCTCTGACATCTGTCCTATATCTATCACCCCTCAACCTAAAGCTATGACCCCTCGTGTTTACCATCACCATCCGAGGAAAAAGGCTCTCACTATCCACTCTGTCCAGCCCTCTGATTATCTTATATGTCTCTATTAAGTCACCTCTCCTCCCCCTTCTCTCTAACGAAAACAACCTCAAGTCTCTTAGCCTTTCCTCTTCAGACCTTCCCTCCATACCAGGCAACATCCTAGTAAATCTCCTCATCACCTTTTCCAAAGCTTCCACATCCTTCCAATAATGCGGTGACCAGAACTGCACGCAATACTCCAGGTGCGGCTGCACCAGAGTTCTGTACAGCTGCAGCATGACCTCGTGGCTCCTAAACTCGATCCCTCTACTAATAAAAGCTAACACACCATATGCCTTCTTAACAGCTCTATTAACCTGGGTGGCAACTTTCAGGGATTTATGTACATGGACACCAAGATCTCTCTGCTCATCTACACTACCAAGAATCTTCCCAATAGCCCAGTATTCTGCAATCCTGTTATCCTTCCAAAGTGAATCACCTCACACTTCTCCTCATTAAACTCCATTTGCCATCTCTCAGCCCAGCTCTGCAGCCTATCTATGTCCCTTTGTAACCTACAACATCCTTCGGAACTAACCACAACTCCACCGACCTTCGTGTCATCCGCAAATTTACCAACCCACCCTTCTGCACCCTCATCCAGGTCATTTATAAAAATGACAAACAGCAGTGGCCCCAAAACAGATCCTTGCGGTACACCACTAGTAACTAAACTCCAGGATGAACATTTACCATCAACCACCAGCCTCTGTCTTCTTTCAGCTAGCCAATTTCTGATCCAAAGCACTAATTCACCTTCAATCCCATACTTCTGTATTTTCTGCAATAGCCTACTGTGGGGAACTTTATCAAACGCCTTACTGAAATACATATACACCACATCCACTGCTTTACCCTCATCCACCTGTTTGGTCACCTTGTCAAAAAGCTCAATAAGGTTTGTGAGGCACGACCTACGCATCACAAAACCGTGCTGACTATCTCTAATGTACTTATTCTTTTCAAGATGATTATAAATCCTATCTCTTATAACCTTTTCCAACATTTTACCCACAACCAAAGTAAGGCTCACAGGTCTGTAATTACCAGGGCTGTCTCTACTCCCCTTCTTGAACAAGGGGACAACATTTACTATCCTCCAGTCTTCCGGCACTATTCCTGTCGACAATGACGACATAAAAATCAAGGACAAAGGCTCTGCAATCTCCTCCCTGGCTTCCCAGAGAATCCTAGGATAAATCCCATCGGGCCCAGGGGACTTATCTATTTTCACACTTTCCAAAATTGCTAACACCTGCTCCTTGTGAACCTCAATCCCATCTATCCTAGTAGTCTGTATCTCAGTATTCTCCTCGACAACATTTTCTTTCTCCACTGTAAATACTGACGAAAAATATTCATTTAACACTTCCCCTATCTCCTCCGATTCCACAGACAACTTCCCACTACGATCCTTGATTGGCCCAAAACTATCTCTATTCATTCTTTTATTCCTGATGCACCTATAGAAAGCCTTAGGGTTTTCTTTGATCCTATCCGCCAATGACTTCTCGTGTCCTCTCCTTGCTCTTCTTATCTCTCCCTTTAGATCCTTCCTGGCTAGCTTGTAACTCTCAAGCGCCCTAACTGAGCCTTCACGTCTCATCCTAACATAAGCCTTCTTCTTCCTCTTGAAAAGCTCTTCAACTTCTTTAGTAAACCACGGCTCCCTCGCTCGACAACTTCCTCCCTGACTCACAGGTACATACTTATCAAGGACACGCAGTAGCTGCTCCTTGAATAAGCTCCACATTTCTATTGTGCCCATCCCCTGCAGTTTCCTTCCCCATCCTACGCATCCTAAATCTTGCCTAATCACATCATAATTTCCTTTCCCCCAGCTATAATTCTTGCCCTGCGGGATATACCTGTCCCTGCCCATAGCTAAGGTAAATCTAACCGAATTGTGATCACTATCACCAAAGTGCTCACCAACTTCTAAATCTAACACCTGGCCGGGTTCAATACCCAGTACCAAATCCAATGTGGCATCGCCCCTGGTTGGCCTGTCTACATACTGTGTCAGAAAACCCTCCTGCACACAATGGACAAAAACAGACCCATCTAAAGTACCCGAACTGTAGTATTTCCAGTCAATATTTGGAAAGTTAAAGTCCCCCATAACCACTACCCTGTTACTCTCGCTCCTGTCAAGAATCATCTTTGCTATCCTTTCCTCTACATCTCTGGAACTATTTGGAGGTCTATAGAAAACTCCCAACAGGGTGACCTCTCCTCTCCTGTTTCTAACCTCGGCCCAGACTACCTCAGTAGACGAGTCCTCAAACGTCCTTTCTGCCGCTGTAATACTTTCCTTGAATAACAATGCCACCCCCCCCCCCTCTTTTACCCTCTTCTCTGTTCTTACTGAAACATCTAAATCCCGGAACCTGCAACATCCATTCCTGCCCCTGCTCTACCCATGTCTCCGAAATGGCGACTCCATTGAGATCCCAGGTACCAACCCATGCTGCAAGCTCACCCACCTTATTCCGGATGCTCCTGGCGTTGAAGTAGACACATTTTAAACCAAGCTCTTGCTTGCCAGTGCCCTCTTGTGTCCTTATAACCTTATCTCTGCCCTCACTACTCTCAACATCCTGCACACTGGAACTACAATTTAGGTTCCCATCCCCCTGCTGAATTAGTTTAAACCCCCCCCCCCCCCCCCCCCGAAGAGCACTAACAAATCTCCCTCCCAGGATATTGGTACCCCTCTGGTTCAGGTGAAGACCATCCTGTTTGTAGAGGTCCCACCGACCCCAGAAAGAGCCCCAATTATCCAGGAAACCAAAACCCTCCCTCCTACACCATCCCTGCAGCCACATGTTCAACTCCTCTCTCTCCCTATTCCTCACTTCGCTAGCACGTCGCACGGGCAACAACCCAGAGATAACAACTCTGTTTGTTCTCGCTCTAAGCTTCCACCCTAGCTCCCTGAATTTCTGCCTTAAATCCCCATCTGTCTTCATACCTATGTCGTTGGTGCCTGTGTACCACGACTTGGGGCTGCTCCCCCTCGCCCTTGAGGATCCCAAAAATACGATCCGAGACATCACGTACCCTGGCACCTGGGAGGCAACACACCAACCGTGAGTCTCTCTCGTTCCCACAAAACCTCCTATCTGTTCCCCTAACTATGGAGTCCCCAATGACTAATGCTCTGCTCATCTTCCCCCTTCCCTTCTGAGCAACAGGGACAGACTCTGCGCCAGAGACCTGTATCCCATTGCCTACCCCTGATAAGTCGTCTCCTCCAACAGTATCCAAAACGGTATACCTGTTGTTGAGGGAAACGGCCACAGGGGATCCCTGCACTGCCTGCTGGTTCCCTCTCCTTCCCCTGACGGTAACCCATCTACCTTCTTCTTTCACCTGAGGTGTGACGGCCTCCCGATAATTCCTCTCAATAATCCCCTCCGCCTCCAGCTCCAGCTCCAGTTCTCTAACGCGGTCCTCGAGGAGCTGGAGCTGGGTGCACTTCCCGCAGATGCAGTCAGCAGGGACACTCTTGGCGACCCTTACTTCACACATTCTGCAGGAGGAACATTCAACTTCCTTAACCTACATTCCCACTATTCTAAATTCCCAAGTTTTTAACCAATCACACGATAAAACAAGAAGAGTAATAGAAAAAGCCTTACCTTACCTGCACACAACCGAGTCCTTTTTTTTGGTCAGAGGAGGAGGGCGGGTGGGAGACACTACAAGAGTAGTGTCTCGGGTTCAGAAACAGCCCAAATATATAGGTTTCTACTTACCCAGCAGTCCCTGCTCCACCGAAACTCCCGATGAAATTGACTTCCCAGCTGTTCACTCCTCGCTCGCAATGCCTGTGCTCCTGGAAAAGCCAGCAGTCCCTGCTCCACCGAAACTCCCGATGAAATTGACTTCCCAGCTGTTCACTCCTCGCTCGCAATGCCTGTGCTCCTGGAAAAGCTGCACACCGAAAGCTACACCTCCTGCGATTGCAGGGGAAGGTGCCCTGGGACGGGGACGAGGTGGTGGGGGTAATGGAGGAGTGGACCAGGGTGTCACGGAGGGAACGATCCCTTCGGAATGCTGACAGGGGAAGGGAGGGGAAGATGCGACTGGTAGTGGCATCATGCTGTAGGTGGCGGAAATGGCGGAGGATGATCCTTTGGATATGGAGGCTGGTGGGATGAAAAGTGAGGACAAGGGGAACCCTGTCACAGTTCTGGGAGGGAGGGGAAGGGGTGAGGGTAGAGGTGCGGGGAATGGGTCGGACACGGTTGAGGGCCCTGTCAACCACAGTGGGGGGAAATCCTCGGTTGAGGAAAAAGGAGGTCATATCAGAAGCACCGTCATGGAAGGTAGCATCATCAGAGCAGATGCGTCGGAGACGGAGAAACTGGGAGAATGGAATGGAGTCCTTACAGGAGGTAGGGTGTGAAGAAGTGTAGTCGAGGTAGCTGTGGGAGTCAGTGGGCTTATAATGGATATTGGTAGATAACCTATCCCCAGAGATGGAGACAGAGAAGTCGAAGAAGGGAAGGGACGTGTCAGAGATGGACCATGTAAAGGTGAGCGAAGGGTGGAAATTGGAAGCAAAGTTGATAAAGTTTTCTAGTTCGGGGCGGGAGCAGGAAACGGCACCGATACAGTCATCAATGTAGCGGAAAAAGAGTTGGGGGAGGGGGCCTGAGTAGGACTGGAACAAAGAATGCTCGACATATCCCACAAAAAGACAGGCATAACGAGGACCCATGCGGGTCCCCATAGCGACACCTTTTACTTGAAGGAATTGCATGGAGTTGAAGGAGAAGTTGTTCAATGTGAGAACAAGTTCAGCCAGGTGGAGGAGGGTGTTGGTGGAGCGAGAAAACTTTATCAACTTTGCTTCCAATTTCCACCCTTCTCTCACCTTTACATGGTCCATCTCTGACACTTCCCTTCCCTTCCTCGACTTAGTTAGGAAAGCTTAATATAATGTTATCACTTATTGTGAGTGGAATTGAATACAAAGGTAGGGAGGGCAGTGGCGAGACATTATCTGGAATTCTGTGTTCAGTACTGGTCTCCTTATTTAAGGAAACATGTAAATGCGTTGCAAGCAGTTCAGAGAAGGTTTATTAGAATAATATGGGCGGAATGTCTTATGAGGAAAGGCTGGACAGGATAGTCTTATATCAGCTGGAGTTTAGAAGAGTAAGGGGCGACTTGATTGAAACATTTAAGATTCAGGGCGTGGGATAGAGCACGTGAGGGCGACAGAAAGAGGGAGGGAGAGATAGAGAAAGAGAGAAAGGGACAGCTGAGCTCATCGGTTGCTGAAAACCTCATCCATGCCTTTGTTACCTAGAGATTTGACTATTCTAACACACTGCTGGCTTGTTTCCCACATTCTACTCTCTGTAACCTTGTGGTCATCCAAAACTCTGCTGCCATCTTCTAATTTATACCAAATTCTGTTCACCCAACATCCCAGTGCTCACTGACCTGCATTGGCTCTTGGTCCAGTAACACCACAATTTTAATATTCCAACCATGAGATCAAGTCCCTCCATGTACTCGTCCTTCTGATTATCCCAATCCCCTGTCCATTTCCAATATTCCTGAAACTTGTTCATCCCCCAAGTCGTGGTCCACATAGGCACCAACGACATAGGTAGGAAGAGAGATGGGGATTTAAGGCAGAAATTCAGGGAGCTAGGGTGGAAGCTTAGAGTGAGAACAACCAGAGTTGTTATCTCTGGGTTGTTGCCCGTGCCACGTGCTAGCGAAGAGAGGAATAGGGAGAGAGAGGAGTTGAACACGTGGCTGCAGGGATGGTGTAGGAGGGAGGGCTTTGGTTTCCTGGATAATTGGGGCTCTTTCTGGGGTAGGTGGGACCTCTACAAACAGGATGGTCTTCACCTGAACCAGAGGGGTACCAATATCCTGGGGGGCAGATTTGTTAGTGCTCTTCGGGGGGGGTTTAAACTAAATCAGCAGGGGAATGGGAACCTAAATTGTAGTTCCAGTGTACAGGCTGTTGAGAGTAGTGAGGTAGGGGATAAGGTTACAGAGGGCACTGGCAAGAGGGCACTGGCAAGCAAGAACTTGGTTTAAAGTGTGTCTACTTCAACGCCAGGAGCATCCGGAATAAGGTGGGTGAGCTTGCAGCATGGGTTGGTACCTGGGATCCTGATGTTGTGGCCATTTCAGAGACATGGGTGGAGCAGGGGCACGAATGGATGTTGCAGGTTCCGGGATTTCGATGTTTCAGTAAGAACAGAGAAGAGGGTAAAAGAGGGGGGTGGGGAGTGTGGCATTGTTAATCAAGGAAAGTATTACAGCGACAGAAAGGACGTTTGAGGACTCGTCTACTGAGGTAGTATGGGCCGAGGTCAGAAACAGGAGAGGAGAGGTCACCCTGTTGGGAGTTTTCTTCAGACCTCCGAATACTTCCAGAGATGTAGAGGAAAGGATAGCGAAGATGATTCTTGACAGGAGCGAGAGTAACAGGGTAGTGGTTATGGGGGACTTTAACTTTCCAAATATTGACTGGAAATACAATAGTTCGAGTACTTTAGATGGGTCAGTTTTTATCCAGTGTGTGCAGGAGGGTTTTCTGACACAGTATGTAGACAGGCCAATCAGGGGCGATGCCACATTGGATTTGTTTATGTTTAGTTTATGTTTCGAGATACAGCACTGAAACAGGCCCTTCGGCCCAGCGAGTCTGTGCCGACCATCAACCACCCATTTATACTAATCCCATATTCCTATCACATCCCCACCTGTCCCTATATATTTCCCTACCACCTACCTATACTAGGGGCAATTTATAATGGCCAATTAACCTATAAGTCTTTGGCATGTGGGAGGAAACCGGAGCACCCGGAGGAAACCCACGCAGACACAGGGAGAACTTGCAAACTCCGCACAGGCAGTACCCAAAATCGAACCCGGGTCCCTGGAGCTGTGAGGCTGCGGTGCTAACCACTGTGCCACTGTGCCGCCCAATTGGTACTGGGTAATGAACCCGGCCAGGTGTTCGATTTAGATGTAGGTGAGCACTTTGGCGATAGTGATCACAATTCGGTTAGGTTTACCTTAGCGATGGGCAGGGACAGGTATATGCCGCAGGGCAAGAATTATAGCTGGGGGAAAGGAAATTATGACGCGATTAGGCAAGATTTAGGATGCGTAGGATGGGGAAGGAAACTGCAGGGGTTGGGCACAAACAAAATGTGGAGCTTATTCAAGGAGCAGCTAATGCCTGTCCTTGATAAGTATGTACCTGTCAGGCAGGGAGGAAGTTGTCGAGCGAGGGAGCCGTGGTTTACTCAAGAAGTTGAAGCGCTTGTCAAGAGGAAGAGGGAGGCTTATGTTAGGATGAGACGTGAAGGCTCAGTTTGGGCGCTTGAGAGTTACAAGCTAGCCAGGAAGGATCTAAAGGGAGGGCTAAGAAGAGCAAGGAGAGGACACGAGAATCATTGGCGTTAGGATCAAAGAAAACCCTAAGGCTTTCTATAGGTATATCAGGAATAAAAGAATGATAAGAGTTAGAACAGGGCCAATCAAGGATAGTAGTGGGAAGTTGTGTGCGGAATCAGAGGAGATAGGGGAAGTGTTAAATGAATATTTTTCGTCAGCATTTACAGTAGAGAAAGAAAATGTTGCCGAGGCGATTACTGAGATACAGCCTACTCGGCTAGATGGGATTGAGATTCACAAGGAGGAGGTGTTAGCAATTTTGGAAAGAGTGAAAATAGATAAGTCCTCTGGGCCAGATGGGATTTATCCTAGGATTCTCTGGGAAGCCAGGGAGGAGATTGCAGAGCCGTTGTTGTTGATCTTTATGTCGTCATTGTCGACAGGAGTAGTGCCGGAAGACTGGAGGATAGCAAATGTTGTCCCCTTGTTCAAGAAGGGGAGTAGAGACAGCCCTGGTAATTATAGACATGTGAGCCTTACTTCGGTTGTGGGTAAAATGTTGGAAAAGGTTATAAGAGATAGGATTTATAATCATCTTGAAAAGAATAAGTTCCTTTGCGATAGTCAGCACGGTTTTGTGAAAGGTAGGTCGTGCCTCACGAACCTTATTGAGTTTTTTGACAAGGTGACCAAACAGGTGGATGAGGGTAAAGCCGTGGATGTGGTGTATATGGATTTCAGTAAGGCGTTTGATAAGGTTCCCCACGGTAGGCGATTGCAGAAAATACGGAAGTATGGGGTTGAAGGTGATTTAGAGCTTTGGATCAGAAATTGGCTAGCTGAAAGAAGACAGATGGTGGTGGCTGATGGCAAATGTTCATCCTGGAGTTTAGTTACTAGTGGTGTACCGCAAGGTTCTGTTTTGGGGCCACTGCTGTTTGTCATTTTTATAAATGACCTGGATGAGGATGTAGAAGGGTGGGTTACTAAATTTGCGGATGACACGAAGGTCGGTGGAGTTGTGGATAGTGTCGAAGGGTGTTGTAGGGTACAGAGGGACATAGATAGGCTGCTGAGCTGGGCTGAGAGATGGCAAATGGAGTTTAATGCGGAGAAGTGTGAGGTGATTCACTTTGGAAGGTGTAACAGCAATGCAGAGTACTGGGCTAATGGGAAGATTCTTGGTAGTGTATATGAGCAGAGAGATCTTGGTGTCCAGGTACATAAATCCCTGAAAGTTGCTACCCAGGTTAATAGGGCTGTTAAGAAGGCATATGGTGTGTTAGCTTTTATTAGTAGGGGGATCGAGTTTCGGAGCCACGAGGTCATGATGCAGCTGTACAAAACTCTGGTGAGGCCGTACCTTGAGTATTGTTTGCAGTTCTGGTCACCGCATTATAGGAAGGATGTGGAAGCTTTAGAAAGGGTGCAGAGGAGATTTACTAGGATGTTGCCTGGTACGGAGGGAAGGTCTTACGAGGAAAGGCTGAGGGACTTGGGGTTGTTTTCGTTAGAGAGAAGGAGGAGGAGAGGTGACTTAATAGAGACATACAAGATAATCAGAGGGTTAGATAGGGTGGATAGTGAGAGTCTTTTTCCTCGGATGATGATGGCAAACACGAGGGGACATAGCTTTAAGTTGAGGGGTGAAAGATATAGGACAGATGTCAGAGGTAGTTTCTTTACGCAGAGTGTAGTAGGGGTGTGGAACGCCCTGCCTGCAACAGTAGTAGACTCGCCAACTTTAAGGGCATTTAAGTGGTCATTGGATAGACATATGGATGAAAATGGAATAGTGTAGGTCAGATGGTCGGCGCAACATCGAGGGCCGAAGGGCCTGTACTGCGCTGTAATGTTCTAATTCTGATTCTAATTCTAATCTTAAAGTCTTTTGCGAATTCCCTTTTTAAAGGTGGGTTTCTTTCCCTCTGTCTCTATCCCTGACCACACATTTCATCTCTTCATCTTCCACCCTGCAAAATCATATTATATGGAAGGCAGGAACTCTGTTGCCACTCCTACACCACTGTAAGATCTGATCTCGGGTCACAGATTAACAGAAAGGAAGTCGAAGGGTCACAAGCAAATTATTGCAGGGAAACCATTGGAAAAAATTCGGAGGGACAGGAGTAATCTCCACGTGGAGAGGCAGGGATTAATCAGGAATAGTCAGCATGGCTTTGTCAAGGGGAGTTCGTGTATAACTAAATTGATTGATTATTTTCGAGGCGGTGACTAGGGGTGGAAAGGAGGGTAAAGCAGTAGTCTATATGGACTTCAGTAAGGCTTTTGATGGGGTCCCGCATGGGAGATTTGTTAAGAAGGTAAGAGCCCATGGGATCCAGGGCAACTTGGCAAATTGGATCCAAAATTGGCTTAGTGGCAGGAGGCAGAGGGTGATGGTCAAGGGTTATTTTTGCAAGTGGAAGCCTGTGACCCGTGGTGTACTGCAGGGATCGGTGCTGGGACTCTTGCTGTTTGTAGTGTACATTAATGATTTGGACGTGAATATAGGAGGTATGATCAGTAAGTTCACAGCTGACACGAAAATTGGTGGTGTTGTAAATCGTGAGGAGGAAAGCCTTAGATTACAGGATGATATAGATGGGCTGGTAAGATGGGCAGAGGAGTGGCAAATGGAATGTAATCCTGAGAAGTGTGAGGTGATGCATTTTGGGAGGGCGAACAAGGCAAGGAAATATACAATGGATGGTAGGACCCCAGGAAGTACTGAAGGTCAGAGGGACCTAGGTGTACTTGTCCATTGATCACTGAAGGCAGCAGCACAGGTAGACAATGAGGACAGGAAGACGTATGGGACACTTGCCTTTATTAGCCGAGGCATAGAATATAAGAGCAGGGAGGTTATGATGGAGCATAAAACTCCAGTTAGGCCACAACTGGAGGACTGTGTATAGTTCTGGTTGCCGCACTATCAAAAGGATGTGATTGCAATGGAGAGGGTGCAGAATAGATTCACCAGGATGTTGCCTGGGCTGGAGCATTTCAGCTATGAAGAGCGACAGAAAAGGCTAGGGTTGTTTTCCTTAGAGCAGAAAAGGATGGGGGGTATCATGATTGAGCTATACAAAATAACGAGGGGCATTGATAGGTTAGATATGAAGAATCTTTTTTTCCCTGAGCGGACGGGTCAATAACCAGGGGGAATCGATTTGAGGTAAGGGGCAGGAGGTTTAGAAGGGATTTGAGGAAAATAATTTTCACCCAGAGGGTGGTTGGAATCTGGAACACACTGCCTTAAGAGATGGTCCGGGCAGGAACCCTCACAACATTTCAGAAGTATTTAGATGAGCACTTGAATCGCCATGGCAAACAAGGCTACAGGCCAAGTGCTGGGAATTGGGATTAGAATAGTTCGGTGCTTGATGGCCGGCACAGACACAGTGGGCTGAAGGTCCTGTTTCGGTGCTGTATATCTCTATAATTCTATGACTCTTTGAGGAGTAACAGTTCAAATAGAGCATAACATCAGAAGAGACATAGTGGACATAGGACCTGTGGCAGGTGAGAATGGCTTTCAGTTATGGATCAGATGTTAGAAGCTATTATTAAAGACGTTAGAAAGACGTTAAAGCACGTCGAAAAAATCAAGGTGATCAGGGAGAGTCAACATGGTTTTGTGAAAGGGAAATCATGTTTAACCAATATGCTGGAGTTCTTTGAAGAAGTAACATGTACTGTGGATAAAGGGGAACTGGTGGATCTACAGTACTTAGATTTACAGACCACATCAAACGTCATTGTGTAAAATAAAAGCTCATAGTGTAGGGGGTAATATAATTGGCATGGATAGAGGATTGGCTAGCTAACAGGAAACAGAGTAGTCATAAATGGGTTATTTTCTGGTTGGCAAGCTGCAACGAGTGGTGTGCCACCGCGATCAGTGCTGGGGCCTCAACTTTTTACAATTGATATAAATGATTTTGATGAATGGACCCAAGGTATGCTTGCGAAATTTGCTAATGACTCCAAGATAGGTAAGAAGGTAAGTTCTCAAGAGGACATAAGGAGGTTACAAAGGGATATAGATAGGTTAAATGAGTGGTCTCATTTAAAAGAACTGGCAAATGGAGTATAATGTGAGAAAAGGTCAAACTGTCCATTTTGGCTGGAGGACCTGACTGTTACCTCGAGACTTAACTATTCCAACACACTCCTGGCTGCTCTCCCACATTCTATTCTCTGCAACCTTGTGGTCATCCAAAACTCTGCTGTCACCTTCTAATTTACACTAAATTCTGTTCACCCAACATTAGGGATTAGGGAACCATGGATGACAGGTGAAATTGTGAGACTAGCTAAGAGGAAAAAGGAAGCATACATAAGGTGTAGGCGGCTGATGAAAGACGAAGCTTTGAAAGAATATCGGGAATGTAGGACCAATCTGAAACGAGGAATTAAGAGGGCTAAAAGGGGTCATGAAATATATTTAGCAAACAGGGTTAAGGAAAATCCCAAAGCCTTTTATTCATATATAAGGAGAAAGAGGGTAACTAGAGAAAGGATTAGCCCACTAAAGGACAAAGGAGGAATGTTATGCTTGGACTCAGCGAAAATGGGTGAGATTCCAAACGAGTACTTTGCATCGGTATTCACCGAGGAGAGGGACATGACGGATGTTGAGGTTAGGAACAGATGTTTGATTACTCTCGGTCAAGTCGGCAGAAGGAGGGAGGAAGTGTTGGGTATTCTAAAGGGCATTAAGGTGGACAAGTCCCCAGGTCCGGATGGGATCTATCCCAGGTTACTGAGGGAAGCGAGAGAGGAAATAGCTGGGGCCTTAACAGATATCTTTGCAGCATCCTTAAACACGGGTGAGGTCCCGGAGGACTGGAGAATTGCTAATGTTGTCCCCTTGTTTAAGAAGGATAGCAGGGATAATCCAGGTAATTATAGACCGGTGAGCCTGACGTCAGTGGTAGGGAAGCTGCTGGAGAAGATACTGAGGGATAGGATCTATTCCCATTTGGAAGAAAATGGGCTTATCAGTGATAGGCAACATGGTTTTGTGCAGGGAAGGTCATGTCTTACCAACTTAATAGAATTATTTGAGGAAGTGACAAAATTGATTGATGAGGGAAGGGCTGTCGATGTCATATACATGGACTTCAGTAAGGCGTTTGATAAGGTTCCCCATGGCAGGCTGATGGAGAAAGTGAAGGCGCATGGGGTCCAAGGTGTATTGGCTAGATGGATAAAGAACTGGCTGGGCAACAGGAGACAGAGAGTAGCAGTGGAAGGGAGTTTCTCAAAATGGAGACGTGTGACCAGTGGTGTTCCACAGGGATCCGTGCTGGGACCACTGTTGTTTGTGATATACATTAATGATTTGGAGGAAAGTATAGGTGGACTGATTAGCAAGTTTGCAGACGACACTAAGATTGGTGGAGTAGCAGATAGTGAAGGGGACTGTCAGAGAATACAGCAGAATATAGATAGATTGGAGAGTTGGGCAGAGAAATGGCAGATGGAGTTCAATCAGGGAAAATGCGAGGTGATGAATTTTGGAAGATCCAATTCAAGAGTGAACTATACAGTAAATGGAAAAGTCCTGGGGAAAATTGATGGCCAGAGAGATTTGGGTGTTCAGATCCACTGTTCCCTGAAGGTGGCAACGCAGGTAAATAGAGTGGTCAAGAAGGCATACGGCATGCTTTCCTTCATCGGACGGGGTATTGAGTACAAGAGTTGGCATGTCATGTTACAGTTGTATAGGACTTTGGTTCGGCCACATTTGGAATACTGCGTGCAGTTCTGGTCGCCACATTACCAAAAGGATGTGGATGCTTTGGAGAGGGTGCAGAGGAGGTTGACCAGGATGTTGCCTGGTATGGAGGGCAATAGCTATGAAGAGAGATTGAGTAGATTAGGATTATTTTCATTAGAAACACGGAGGTTGAGGGGGGACCTGATTTAGGTGTACAAAATCATGAGAGGTATAGACAGGGTGGATAGCAAGAAGCTTTTTCCCAGAGTGGGGAATTCAATTACTAGAGGACACGAGTTCAAAGTGAAAGGGGAAAAGTTTAGGGGGGATATGCGTGGAAAGTTCTTTATGCAGAGGGTGGTGGGTGCCTGGAATGCGTTGCCAGCGGAGGTGGTGGATGCGGGCACGATGGCGTATTTTAAGATGTATCTAGACAGATACATGAATGGGCAGGAAGAAAAGAGATACAGACCCTGGCTCTTTCACTATATCCTTGCATTTGTTCTCCTTCAGATATTTATCCAATTCCCTTTTGGGATCTACTATTGAATCTGTATCCATCAGCCTATCAGACAGTGCATTCCAAATCCAAACCACTCAGAAACAAAAATACTCATGTCTGCTTCT
Source organism: Heterodontus francisci (assembly GCF_036365525.1). NCBI lineage: Eukaryota > Metazoa > Chordata > Chondrichthyes > Heterodontiformes > Heterodontidae > Heterodontus > Heterodontus francisci. The sequence goes on along the minus strand of NW_027142112.1, from coordinate 351,652 downwards.
TTTACCAATCGCCTTAAATCTGTGTCTCTGGTTAGTGACCCCTTGGACATTGGAAACAGATTCTCTTTATTTAATTTATCTAAATCCTTCCTAATGTTAAACACCTCAATGAAATCTCCTCTGAAAGTTCTCTGCTCTAAGCAGAACAACCCCAGCTACATAACTGTAATCCCTCATGCCCTGACAAATTCTAGTAAAACAGTTCTGTACCCTCTCCGAAGGCTTCATGTCCTCCCTGAAGTGTGGTTCCCAGTATTCGACACAAGACTCCAGGTGCAGCTGAACTAGTATTTTATATATGTTTCACATAATGTCCTTGCTTTTGTTCTTTTTGCCTCTATTTATAAACCCTAGGATCCCATATATTTATTAACTGTCAAGTTAACCTTTCCTGCCACCTTCAAAGATTTGTGTACAAATCCCAGGTGTCTCTGTTATTTCACCATCTTTATAGTTACACCATTTAACTTGTATTGTCTCTCTTCATTCATCCTTTCAAAATGTATTACTTCACACATCTGCAATGCCAATTAAATATTGAGAAGATTGAAGCCATTGTTTTCTGTCTCTGCTCCAAACATTTCCTAGTTGCACACTCCATCCGTCTCCTTTGTAAATGTTTGAGACGAAGCCAAACTGCTCACAGACTTAGTTACATAGTTAACCCTGAGATGTCTTGACATGAGCTTCCTACCAAATATTCACACCATCACTAAAACGGCCTATCTCCAACCCCCGTGGAGTTGCATTGCTGGTTAAAGAGTAAATGAACGCAATAGTAAGGCAGGATATTAGATCTGACGATGTCGAATATGTATGGGTAGAGCTGAGAAACACTAAGGGGCAGAAAACGATAGTGGGGGTTGTATATAGACCCCCAGACTGTAGTGCTGAATTTGGGAATGGCATTGGACAGGAAATTAGAGACGCGTGCGATAAAGGAACATCTGTAATAATGGGTTTCTTGAATCTGCATATAGATTGGGCAAATCAAATTGGTCGCAATACATTGTGGAGGAATTCCTGGAGAATATACGGGATGGTTTTCAGGACCAATTCTTTGAGGAACCAACTGGAGAACAGGCTATCCTAGACTGGCTATTGTATAGTGAGAGAGGAATAATTGACAATCTAGTTGTGTGAGATCCCTCGGGGATGAGCGACCATAATATGATAGAATTCTTCATCATGATGAAGAGTGTCCTAGTTGATTCTGAGACTAGGGTCGTGAATCTTAATAAAGTAAGCTACGAAGGTATGAGGCATGAGTCGTTGATGATACATTGGGAAACGTTACTTAAAGAGATAACAGTGGAAAGGCAATGGCAAAGATTCAAAGAGTGCATGGATGAACTGCAACAATTGTTTATCCCTGTCTGGCGCAAAAGTAAAATAGAAAAGGTAGCCAAATCATGGCTTGCAAGGAAAATTAGAGATAGCGTTAGATCCAAGGAAGAGGCATATAAATTTGCCAGGAAAAAAACAACAGACCTGAGGATTGGGAGCAGTTTAAAATTCAGCAAAGGAGGACCAAGGGATTGATTGAGAAGGGGAAAATGGAGTACAAGAGTAAGCTTTCGGGGAACATAAAAACTGACTGTAAACGAATCTATAGGTATGTGAAGCGGAAAAGATTGGCGAAGACAAATGCAGGTCCGTTACAGTCAGAAACAGGGGAATGTATTCTGGGAAACAAAGAAATGGCTGACCAACTAAATGCATACTTTAGTTCTGTCTTCACAAAGGAGGACGCCAATATCATACCAGAAATGTTGGTGAATACAGGGTTTAGTGAGAGAGAAGAACTGAATGAAATCAGTATTAGTAGAGAAATGGTGTTGGGGAAGTTGATGGTATTGAAGGCCGATAAATCCCCAGGGCCTAGTAATCTACATCCCAGAGTACTTAGGAAGTGGCCCGAGAAATACTGGATGCATTGGTGGTCATCTTCCAAGATTCTATGGACTCTGGAACAGTTCATACAGATTGGAAGGTAGCTAATGTAACCCCACTATTAAAAAAGGAAGGGAGAGAGAGCAGGAAATTGTAGACCAGTCAGCCTGATATTGGTCGTGGGGAAAATCCTGGAGTCCATTATCAAAGATTTTGTAGCAGAGCACTTGGAGAACAGTGGTAGAATCGGATAGAGTCAGCATGGATTTATGAAAGGGAAATCATGCTTGATAAATCTACTAGCATTCTTCGAAGACGTCACTAGTAGAGTTGATGAGGGGGAGCCAGTGGGTGTGGCTTATTTGCACTTTCGGAAGGCTCACGACAAAGTTCCACGTAAGGGTTTAGCGTGTAAAATTAAAGCACATGGGATTGGGGGCAGTGTATTGCGATAGATAGAAAATTGGTTGGGAGACAGGAAACAAAGCATTGGATCATACGGATCTTTTTCTGAATGGCAGGCAGTGAATAGTGGGGTACCGCAGGGATCGGAGCGAGGACCCTAGCTATTCACAATATATATTAATGATTTAGATGAGGAAACTAAATGTAATATCTCCAGATTTGCAGCTGATACAAAATTGGGTGTGAGGGTCAGTTGTGAGTAGAATGCAGAGAGGCCTCCGGGTGATTTGGACAAGTTGAGTGAGTGGGCAAATGCATGGCAGATGCAGTATAATGTGGATAAATGTGAAGTTATCCACTTTACTAGCAAAAACAGGAAGGCAGATTATTATCTGAACGGCTATAAACTGAGAGAGGGGAATATGCAGCGAGACCTGGGTGTTCTCGTACACCAGTCACTGAAGGTAAGCATGCAGGTGCAACAGGCAGTCGAAAAAGGCGAATGTTATGTTGGCCTTTATAGAGACAGGATTCGAGTACAGGAGCAGGGATGTTTTGCTGCAATTATACAGGGCCTTGGTGAGGCCGCACTTGGAATATTGTGTGCAGTTTTGGTCTCCTTATCTGAGGAAGGATGCTCTTGCTATAGAGGGAGTGCAGTAGAGTTTTACCAGGCTGATTCCTGGGGTGGTCGGACTGTCGTATGAGGAGAGATTGAGTCGGTTCGGACTATATTCACTGGAATTCTGAAGAGTGAGGAGGGATCTCATCGAAATCTATAAAATTCTAACGGGACTTGACAGGGTATATGCAGGAAGGATGTTCCCGATGGTGGGGGACTCCCGAACCAGGTGTCATAGTCTAAGTATATGGGGTAAAACTTTCAGGACTGAGATGAAGAGACTTTTCTCCACCCAGAGGGTGGTGAGCCTGTGGAAATCTGTCATCACGCCCATATCCAAGGGGGACTGGAAGATTCTGGCCAGTGCCTCTCTTATTTCCACCATTGCTTCCCTCAGCAACCCTCATACATCCCATCCAGACTGGGTAAATGTTCAACTTATTGTGGTACTAAAGTGTTGGACTGAAAAGGGTTAACTGAATCTGTTTGTTCTGTGACTGTAATTAATGTCAGTCTCCATGGACCCTAATAGTGTCACTGGACGTTTTCCATCTTCTATTAATAAGGGGCTTCTTTCGATGTGTTATTCCATAGTGTCAGTGGGAACATCAGCCCCGGCACTAACAGAGATCAGCTGCTCCAAAGAGATCGAGAGAGGATAGATCAGAATCTGAGAACAATAGATTGGAATGTTACAACAATGGGTCAGAATCTGAGAACAATAGATTGGAATGTTACAACAATGGACAGGAGTTTATCCTCGGAACTTTACTCTCTTTCTACATATTATGATCGGTTCTCATTAAACACTCGTATCTATCTCGCACTGAAGATTATTCAATATATTTATTACCCCAGCCTGGCTATTATTGGTGTCCCTGGTAAGTCTCTCTATCTAGCTATTAATCCTTTAAACCATGTTTGACTGCATTACTGCTCCTGTAATTTACTCTGCCCTTCTTGCTGCCGTTGTCTGCCTGGTGAATATCTCCAGATATTAGCTCAACAAACCATTGTGAACTGTATTACAGTTCTTGTCATTTACTCTCTCATCTTTGCTGCTGTTGCTGTCTCTATTTCAGGCCAGGAGATCTGTAAACCCGGTTTCACTGAAATACTGTTCTGTTATGTAAATTTTGGGAAGACGGAAACCAGTGTCATTGGTCTCCATCACAAACTCCATCACCAATCTGGGAGGCACATATTCCACCCTGCCCAATATCTGAGGCTCAACCAGACAGTCTACAACTTCTTTGTTATATTTAAACCTGTGCTGAGTTCATCTCCATATTCTTTCCATCACCAACCCTGCCTAATATCACCTCTATGATATCACCCAACTCCACCTCTTCCTCAGCCCATCTACTGCATAAACCGTCATCCGCATCACTGTTAAATACACAGTTGACAATTCCAATTCCATCTAGTTCACCATCACAGTTCTAAGTCTCCATGAACCACAGCCCATCCAGAACTCTGCTGCCTGTATTCGAACTCACACCAAATCCCGATCACCCATCACCCCTGTGCTCACTGATCTCCATTGGCTCCCGGTATGGCAGCACCTTAATTTTAATATTCTCATTCTTGTGTTTGAATCTCTCCATGGCCTCACCCTTCCATTTATTCACTTTCTCCTCTCCAATTCATATATTCCTGCAAATCTTTCGACTTCAATCTTTTTTCAGTTATCCTTGTAAAGTGAATTTCTTTCCCTCTGTATCTGTCCCGATCCACGATTTTAGACTCTGCAGCAAGACTGCTGCTGACGGTGCAGAATTGGGATCCAAAAAGAGATGTGAATCGCACAGCCGGCCACTTCCAGTGCGGTCTGCACAATATCGCATGCTGGGTGGGGCTCCAGCCCAGTCACATCATCTATGTGCTGTCAGCGTGGTCTTCACAGCCGGCCACCACTACTATGCCCTGCACAGTGTCCCAAGCTGCGCAGGGCTCGAGCTCAATTGTACCTTGTATGTGTTGTTACTTTGAGGGTGGATTTGAAAGTGATGTCAATGTACCATACCAGCAGCTTTGATGTACTTCTTTAAACTTTTTCTGTGCATGTCCACTGACCGCCTGTGTTCGTCACTCACCGCTGAACATACATTCAGTCGCAAAAGGAAACCCCTCCGGTGTTATTTAAAATGACCAGGCATCTATCTTACAGGCTTTTGACTTACTTCTGCTATTGTAAAGTTAGTGGAGGTGTTGTGGATGTTTTTCTGGAGGTTGTGTTGTGAGCTGCTGCAGACATTCAGGGACATTTGTGAACTATACAGTAAATGGAAAAGTCCTGGGGAAAATTGATGTGCAGAGAGATTTGGGTGTTCAGGTCCATTGTTCCCTGAAGGAGGCAACGCAGGTCAATAGAGTGGTCGAGAAGGCATTCGGCATGCTTTCCTTCATCGGACGGGGTATTGAGTACAAGAGTTGGCAGATCATGTTACAGTTGTATAGGACTTTGGTTCGGCCACATTTGGAATACTGCGTGCAGTTCTGGTCGCCACATTACCAGAAGGATGTAGATGCTTTGGAGAGGGTGCAGAGGAGGTTCACCAGGATGTTGCCTGGTATGGAGGGCGCTAGCTATGAAGAGAGGTTGAGTAGATTAGGATTATTTTCATTAGAAAGACGGAGGTTGAGGGGGGACCTGATTAGATTAGAGATACAGCACTGAAACAGGTGTACAAAATCATGAGAGGTATCGACAGCTTGGATAGCAAGAAGCTTTTTCCCAGAGTGGGGGATTCAATTACTGGGGGTCACGAGTTCAAAGTGCGAGGGGAAATGTTTGGAGGGGATATGCGTGGAAAGTTCTTTACGCAGAGGATGGTGGGTGCCTGGAACGCGTTGCCAGCGGAGGTGGTATACGCGGGCGCGATAGCGTCTTTTAAGATGTATCTAGACAGATACATGAATGGGCAGGAAGCAAAGAGATACAGAGCATTAGAAAATAGGCGACATGTTTAGATAGAGGATCTGGATCGGCGCAGGCTTGGAGGGCCGAAGGGCTTGTTTTTGTGCTGTAATTTTCTGTGTTCTTTGTTCTTTGAGTACAGAGGATTTGGTGACCCAACTCTGGACGACGTATGGGGACTGTAGTTACGGTGTCTCTGGGTCTGTAACATGAGCAACAAATGGAGCAGATGCTGCCGAGAGGGGAAGCTCTGTAAAGAGAGAGGAGGAGAGGGCTCTTCCCTACCCACCCCGGGTGCTCCAAGCGCACTTTTCCTACCTACACCTAACCCAGGAGCAATGTGTGAGGTGAATCTGATTCAATAAGGAGGTGGTCACAGAGCTGTGTCACCTCTTGTAACACAACCGGGCGCCTCACACCAGGGTGAGGACGGAGCTGTCAGTGGTTGTTAAGGTCACAGTTTCATTGAACTTCTATGTATCTGGATATTTACAGGCAGGAGCAGGTGACATATCCAACATAGAGTGGTGGAAATTGATGGAGTCATTTACAACACAGAAAGAGGCCATTCAGCCCCTCACTGCCGGCTTTCTGTGCAACAATCCAGTCAGCCCCACTCTCCCACTCCCCCGCTCAATCCCCGTATCCCTGCAAGTTCATTTCCTTCAGGTTTCCATCCAGTTTCCTTTTGAAATCTTTGATTGTCTCGGCTTCCACCATCCTCATGGGCAGTGAGTTCCAACTCATTACCATCAACTGTGTAAAAAAGTTCCTCCTCATATTCCCCTGCATCAAACCTTCCATCTGTCCCCCCTGGTCTTCGTTGCATCAGTTAATGGGAACAGTGTTTCCTTGTCTATCTTATCTAAGTCTATCATAATCATGTACACCTCTATCAAATCTCTCTCAATCTCCTTTACTCCAGGGAGAACAACTCCATCTTCTCCAAACTCACTTTGTACCTAAACTCCCATCCCTGGTATCATTCTGGTAAATCTCCTCTGCACCCTCTCAAGGACTTTCACATCCTTCCTGCAGTCTGGTGACCAGAACAGGGCACAGTTCTCTTGTTGGAGTCTAACCAAAGCTTTGTAAACTTTCAGAAAAACCGCCCTGTTTTTGTATATTTGCCTCTAATGATGAAGCCCAAGATCTGATATGTTTTGCTAAACACTCTGCTAATATGTCCTGCCACCTTCAAAGATCAATGCATATGGAGCCCCTGGTCCTTCTGTTCCTGCAAAATCTTTAGAACTGTGTCATTAAGTCTATGTTCTCTTCCTATTCTTTCTGACAAAATACATTGCCTCACACTCCTCTTTATTAAATTCTACCTGCCACTTCTATGTCTATTCTGCTCACCTATCTATATCATGTTGTAGGTGGTTTGTATCATCTTCACTGTTCCCCACTCCTCCAAGGTTGCAATCATCAGAAAAAATATAAATTCTACTCCGTATTCCAAGATCCGTGTCATTTTTAAGCGGTAAAAAAAAACAACTGTGGTCCCAGCACTGACCATTGTGTAACATCAATGTCGACCATCCTCCAGTCTGAAAAATAACCATTTAACACATTTCTCTTTTTGCTGTCCTTTGGACAGTTTTTGATCCAATTGGATGATATTCCATGAGCTTCAATTTTGTTAACCAAGCTTGTGTGTGGTTCTTAATCAAATACTTTCATAAAATCCAGGTAGACAACATCCACCACATCCCCTTCATCAACCTTCTCTGATCATCGAAATAAATTCAATTAGCCCATCAAGCATAATCTGCCTTCTAGAAATCCGTGCTGACACTCCTTAATTAACTCAAACCTCTCCATGTGTGTGTTGTCCTTTTCCCCTGATCATTGTTTCTAAAACCTTACTCACCACTGATGTTACACGAACTGACCAGTAGTTACGAGGCCTGTGTGTTGTCCATTGATAATTCTGGGAGGTGAGGGTGACCATCTATGTCATCATTTTCTCCCTCAGCAGGGAGAAGCAGGATGAGAGATCTAGTGGGTTTGTCAGGATAGCAGGTTTCCTGATGGTGTAGTAGGCTCTGAGGGGTCTCCATGTCAATGGTTTGAGGTACAGGAACTGAAAGAACTCTCACTCCATTAATGTACAGTTGGTGTGTGAGCATGCCCAGTAAATCATGTTGGTGAATGTCCACTATCCTATCAGCAGCCACCATACCTTCATTCTGAAGCAGTCAACCAGTCCCAACACTGCGGGTCTCCATGCAGAACCAGAATGCGACTCCTCGGAGACAAAGGAAACCCCCCTCTAGACACAACTCATGTTTCTACAACCCCAAACCATCTCCCACCACCAACCAAGCGCACACAATTAACATGTGTAAAATGTGAGCAATGGAGTCACCAGGAACATGGTGGAACAGACCATCGGTGTGATGAAGCTTTACTCCCGATGTCTGAACCGCTCGGGGGGGAGTCCTCCAGTACACACTGGAGCAGGTGCCCAAGTTCATGGTGTTCTGCTGCACCCTTCATTTCATCACCATCACGAGGACACCGGCATTGGCAGCAGGGATCCGGAGGCCACCTCAGGAGAATGAGGAGGAGGCAAGGAGGATATTTTCTGGATGCCTTCCACCAGGACAGGCTGTCGGAGAGTCCCTGCTAAGATTCAGTTTCCTATAGGGCAACTTCCCTTTCCCACAATGAATCCCCCATTCTCCACCATTACACCCATCTGAGACGCCCCATCACAGTGTTATTACAGCACAGAAGGAACTATTCACTCCGACGTGTCTGCGTCGCCTTTCCGAATGAGCAATTCACCTAATCCCATTCCCTGCCTTCTTCACATAATCCTGCACATTCCTCCTTCTAATACACCAAATTATTCAGCTTGAGCATGTTTATAGATGTGGCCACCCAACTTCTGGATTAGTCCCAGTGCCATGCACAGCTGAGTATATAAATAGAAAACTAAAACAGATGAATGCGTGGCTGAGAAGATGGTGCAGGAGGGAGGGCTACAGATTCCTGGATATTGGGACCGGCTCTGAAGGAGATGGGACCTGTACAGGCCGGACTGGTTGCACCGGATTGTAGCCGGGACTGAGTTACCTGCAGAACGTTTTGCTCGTGCTGTCGGGGAGGGTATAAACTAGTTTGGCAGGGGGGTGGGGACCTGAGGGTAGACTCAGTTGGGACAAAACCTGAAATGAAAATAGAAGGCAGAAAATAATGGATGAGTCTAGAAAACAGAGGAAAAGAGGGTTAGAATTTTTTTTAAGAGTTTGGCTGTGCTCAAGGGTATCTATTTCAATGCAAGAAGTATAGCAAATAAAGCTGATGTGCTGAGGGCAAGGTGGACAGGTGGCAGTATGATATCATAGCTAGCACAGAAACATAGCTGAAGGAGGGACAGGAATGGCAGCTCAACGTTCCTGGTTACAGGGTTTTCAGACACGATAGGGAGGGGGTAAAGAAAGGAGGGGAAGTGGCAATTTCGGTCAAGAAATCTATTACAGCTGTGAGGAGGGATGATATGTTGGAAGGTTCGTCAACTGAGGCGATATGGATTGAGCTAAGGAACCAAAAAGGGGCAATATCACTGCTGGGAGTGTGATCCCGTCAGCCAAACAGTCCGAGGGAGATAGAAGAGCAGATATTTAGGCAAGTCTCTGAGAAGTGCAAGAACAATAGGGCAGTAATAGTAGGGTATTTCAATAACCCCAATATTAACTGGGATAATGTTAGTATGAAAAGAATTAAGGGAACAGAAATCTTGAGGTGCATTCAGGAGAACGTTTTTGGTCAGGATGTAGCAAGTCCAACAACAGAGGGTGCAGTTTTAGACATTGTTTTTGGAAATGAAGATGGGCAGGTGGAAGGAGTGGCAGGGAAGAGCATTTTGGTGGGAGTGATCATAATTCAGTTAGTTTTAACTTAATTATGGAACAGGACAAGAGATACATCAGGAGTTAGCGTTCTCAATGGGGAAAGGCGAATATTACTAAACTGAGGAGCGAAAGTGGACTGGAAACAGCTGTTTGAAGGTAGTTCAGTCTCAGAGCAGTGGGAGGCATTCAAAGGGGAGATTCAAAAGGTTCAGGATAAACATGTTCCCACAAGGAAAAAGGGTGAGGAGGCCAAATCTCGAGTCCCATGGATGTCAAGGAGCCGACAGGGTAGGATAACGCAGAAAAGGAAAGCTTCTGTCCGACACTGAGAACTTAATACTGCAGAAAGCTGAGAGGAGTATAGCAAGTGGAGGGATCAAATCAAAAAGGAAGTTAGGAAAGGAAAGTGAGGGTATGAAAGAATATTGGCAAGCAAAATCAAGGTGAACCCAAAGATGTTTTCTCAATACATTACGAGGAAGAGGATAACTAAGAGGAGAGTAGGACCCATAATAGATCAGAAAGGTAACCTTTGTATAAGGGTGGAAGATATTGGACTGGTTCTCATTGAGCACTTTGCGTATGTATTCAGAAAAGAGGGGGGATTTAGATATTGTCGTTAAGGACGAAGAGTGTGAATTATTGGATGTAGTAAACATAGGGAGAGAGGAAGTATTAATGGGATTAGCATCCTTGAAAGTTGAAACATCACCAGAGCCGGATGAAATGTTCAAAGAAGCAAGAGAGGAAATAGCAGAGGGTCTGCCTACCATCATTTCCCAATCTCACTAGATACAGTTGTGATGCTGGAGTTTTGTAGAATCGCTAACGTTGTACCTCTGTTTAAAAAGGGAGCGAAGGATAGTCTGAATAATTACAGGCTAGTCAGTATAACATCAGTAGTGGGCAAATTATTGGAATCTATTCTGAGAGACAGGATAAACTGTCAATTAGAAAGGCTCAGGTCAATCAAGGACAGTCAGCATGGATTTGTTAAGTGACTCTCTTGTTTGACCAAATTGATCGAATTTTTTGAAGCTGTTACAAGGAATATAGATGAGGGTAGTGCAGTTGATGTGGTCTACATGGATTTTAGCAAGGCTTCTGACAAGGTCCCACATGACAGCCTGGTTCAAAAAATAAAATCCCATGGCATCCAGAGAAATGCAGCAAGGCGGATACAAAATTGGCTCAGTGGCAGGAAACACAGGGTAATTATTGACAAGTATTTTTGCGACTGGAGGACTGTCCCCATTGTCATTCCACAGGGCTCAGTAATGGGTCCCATGCTTTCTGTGGTCTATATTAAAGATTTAGACGTAAATTTAGGGGTATGATCAAGATTTTTGCAGACGACACAAAGGTTGGCCATGCGGTGGATAGCGAGAAGGATAACTGTAGGCTGCAGGAAGATATTGACGGTCTGGTCAGACGGGCAGAAAAATGGGAATCGACCTGGATAAGTGTGAGGTGATGCTATTGGGGAGCTCAAACAAGCAAAGGAATACACGATTACTAGGACAATACTGAGAAGTGTAGAGGAAGTAAGGGACTTTGGAGTGAATGCCCACAGATCCCTGAAGATAGCAGGACAGGTCAATAAGGCAGTTAAGAAGGCATATGGAATCATTTCCCTTTTCAGCCTAGGGATAGAATGCAAGAGCTGGAACTGTATAAATCATTGGTAAGGCCACAACTTGAATACTGTGTGCAGTTCTGGTAACCACATGACAAAAAGGAGGCAATTGCACTAGAGAGGGTACAGAGGAGATTTACGAGGATGTTGCCAGGACTGGAAAAATGCAGCTATGAGGAAAGATTGGATAGGCTGGGGTTGTTATTCATGGAACAGAGAAGGCTTGAGGGGAGATCTGATTGAAATGAACAACAGTTTGTGGGGCCTGCATTGAGTGGAGGTGAAGGGTCTATTCACCTTAGCAAAAAGGTCAGTGACTAGGGGACATAGATTTAAAGTGATTGGCAGAAATATCAGAAGGGAGTTGAGGAAAAACATGTTCACCCAGAAATACAAAATTGCCTCAGTGACAGGAAGCAAAGGGTAATTGTTGACGGGTATTGACTGGAGGACTGTTACCAGTCGTGTTCCAGAGGGCTCGGTACTGTGTGCCCTGCTTTTAGTGAGGGTCTGTAACTCACTTCATGAAAGGATGGTTCAGGCAGAAACCCTCCACTCATTCAAAAGGAGTCTGGATGTGCACCTCAAGTATCATAATCTGCAGGGCTATGGATCAAGTGCTGGAATGTGGGATTAGAATAGGTGGATAACATTTCGGCTGGCACAGTCACGATGGGCCAAGTTACCTCTTTCTGTGCCTTAAATTTTCTACGATTCTATGATTCTATAACACGAATCACGCTATCCTCGTTAACAGTCACAATTCTGTCAACAAACTATCAAGATGATCAGAAATGATTTTCCATGAAGCTATCCCTGCTGCTTGTCATTTATTAAGATATGATTTTACAAGTAAGAAATATTTTTGTGCTGGGTTATGGCCTCCAGAATTTTCCAATAATCAACATTAGGCTGATAGTTACAAGGTTATCCAACCTCCCCTTCTTGAAACAGCGTGTAACATTTACAGCCCTCCAGTTCTCTGGCAGCATTTTTAAAAATTCATTCATGGGATGTGGACACCGCTGGCCAGGCCAGCATTTATTGCCCATCCCTAATTACCCATGCGAAGGTGGTGATGAGCTGCCTTCTTGAACCACTGCAGTCCATGTGGGGTCGGTACACCCACAGTGCTGTGAGGAAGGAAGTTCCAGTATTTTGACCCAGCGACAGTGAAGGAACGGCAAGATAGTTTCAAATCAGCATGGTGTGTCGCTTGGAGGGGAACTTGCAGGTGGTGATGTTTCCATATATCTGCTGCCCTTGCCCTTCTATGCGGTAGAGGCTGTGTGTTTGGAAGGTGCTGTCTAAGGAGCCTTGTTGTGTTGCTGCAGTGCATCTTGTAGATGGTACACATTGCTGCCATTGTGCGTCGGTGGTGGAGGGAGTGAATGTTGTGGATGGGGTGCCAATCAAGCGGGCTGCTTTGTACTGGATGGTGCCGAGCTTCTTGAGTGTTGTTGGAGCTGCACCCATGAGGACAAGCGGAGAGTATTCCATCACACTCCTGGCTTGTGCCTTATAGATGGTGGACTGGCTTTGGGGAGTCAGGAGGTGAGTTAATCGCCTCAGCATTCCTCGCCCATGACCTGCTCTTTGAGCCATGGTATTTATATGGCTACTCCTGTTCAGTTTCTGGTCATTGGTAGCCCCTAGGATGTTGATAGTGGTGGATTCAGCTATGGTAATGTCATTGAATGTCAAGGGAGATGATGAGATTCTCTCTTGTCGGTGATGGTCATTGCCTGGCACAATGGCAGTGCGAATGATACTTGCCAATTATCAGCCCAAGCCTTGATATTGTCCAGGTCTTGCTGCATTTCTACACGGACTGCTTCAGTATGTGAGGAGTCACGAATGGTGCTGAACATTGTGCAATCATCAGCCAACATCCCCACTTCTGGTCTTGTGATTGAAGGAAGGTCATTCATGAAGCAGCTGAAGATGGTTGGGTCTCGGAAACTACCCTGAGGAACTCCTGCAGTGATGTCCTGGAGTTGAGCTGATTGACCTGCAACTACCACAACCATATTCCTTTGTGCTAGGTATGACTCCAACCAGCAGAGAGTTTTCCTGCTGATTCCCACGGACTTCATTTTTGCTCTGGCTCCTTGATGCCTTACTCAGTCAAATGCTGCCTTGATGTCAAGGCAGTCACTCATACCTCACCTATTGAATTCAGCTCCTTCGTCCATGTTTGAACCAAGGCTGTAATGAGGTCAGGAGCTGTGTGACCCTGGAGGAACCCAAACTGAGCGTCACTAAGCAGGTTATTGCTAAGCAAGTGCTGTTTGATAGCATTGTCGATGACACCTTCCATCACTTTACTGATGATTGAGAATAGGCTGATGGGGCGGTAATTGGCCGGGTTGGATTTGTCCTGCTTTTTGTGTACAGGACATAGCTGGGCAATTTTTCACATTGACGGGTAGATGCCAATGTTGTAGCTGTACTTGAACAGTTTGATGGGGGAATGGAGGTTCTGGAGCACAGGTATTCAGTACTATTTCAGGAATATTGTCAGGGCCCATAGCCTTTGCAGTATCCCGTGCCTTCAATCGTTTCTTGATATCACGCTGAGTGAATCCAACCATGAGAAGCAGTACTGTATACTCCCCTCCACATCCAGTCTGAACATGACTGTTCACCACCTCTCTCTGCTTTCTGTCCCTGAGTCAGTGTCATATCAACACTATCAATGTCACATTAATCCATGTCATGACAAGTCTATGAAATATCCACACTATCACTGTCACATTAATCCATGTCATGACAAGTCTATGAAATATCCACACTATCACTGTCACATTAATCCATGTCATGACAAGTCTATGAAATATCCACACTATCACTGTCACATTAATCCATGTCATGACAAGTCTATGAAATATCCACACTATCACTGTCACATTAATCCATGTCATGACAAGTCTATGAAATATCCACACTATCACTGTCACATTAATCCATGTCATGACAAGTCTATGAAATATCCACACTATCACTGTCACATTAATCCATGTCATGACAAGTCTATGAAATATCCACACTATCACTGTCACATTAATCCATGTCATGACAAGTCTATGAAATATCCACACTATCACTGTCACATTAATCCATGTCATGACAAGTCTATGAAATATCCACACTATCACTGTCACATTAATCCATGTCATGACAAGTCTATGAAATATCCACACTATCACTGTCACATTAATCCATGTCATGACAAGTCTATGAAATATCCACACTATCACTGTCACATTAATCCATGTCATGACAAGTCTATGAAATATCCACACTATCACTGTCACATTAATCCATGTCATGACAAGTCTATGAAATATCCACACTATCACTGTCACATTAATCCATTTCATGACAAGTCTATGAAATATCCACACTGTCACTGTCACATTAATCCATGTCATGACAAGTCTATGAAATATCCACACTGTCACTGTCACATTAATCCATGTCATGACAAGTCTATGAAATATCCACACTATCACTGTCACATTAATCCATGTCATGACAAGTCTATGAAATGTCCACACTATCACTGTCACATTAATCCATGTCATGACAAGTCTATGAAATATCCACACTATCACTGTCACATTAATCCATGTCATGACAAGTCTATGAAATATCCACACTATCACTGTCACATTAATCCATGTCATGACAAGTCTATGAAATATCCACACTATCACTGTCACATTAATCCATGTCATGACAAGTCTATGAAATATCCACACTATCACTGTCACATTAATCCATGTCATGACAAGTCTATGAAATATCAACACTATCACTGTCACATTAATCCATGTCATGACAAGTCTATGAAATATCCACACTATCAATGTCACATTAATCCATGTCATGACAAGTCTATGAAATATCCACACTATCACTGTCACATTAATCCATGTCATGACAAGTCTATGAAATATCCACACTATCACTGTCACATTAATCCATGTCATGACAAGTCTATGAAATATCCACACTATCACTGTCACATTAATCCATGTCATGACAAGTCTATGAAATATCCACACTATCACTGTCACATTAATCCATGTCATGACAAGTCTATGAAATATCAACACTATCACTGTCACATTAATCCATGTCATGACAAGTCTATGAAATATCCACACTATCACTGTCACATTAATCCATGTCATGACAAGTCTATGAAATATCCACACTATCACTGTCACATTAATCCATGTCATGACAAGTCTATGAAATATCCACACTATCACTGTCACATACATCCATGTCATGACAAGTCTATGAAATATCCACACTATCACTGTCACATTAATCCATGTCATGACAAGTCTATGAAATATCCACACTATCAATGTCACATTAATCCATGTCATGACAAGTCTATGAAATATCCACACTATCAATGTCACATTAATCCATGTCATGACAAGTCTATGAAATATCCACACTATCACTGTCACATTAATCCATGTCATGACAAGTCTATGAAATATCCACACTATCACTGTCACATTAATCCATGTCATGACAAGTCTATGAAATATCAACACTATCACTG
Organism: Heterodontus francisci; assembly: GCF_036365525.1. Lineage (NCBI taxonomy): Eukaryota > Metazoa > Chordata > Chondrichthyes > Heterodontiformes > Heterodontidae > Heterodontus > Heterodontus francisci. The sequence continues at coordinate 335,722 of NW_027142112.1, read as the reverse complement.
TCACATTAATCCATGTCATGACAAGTCTATGAAATATCAACACTATCACTGTCACATTAATCCATGTCATGACAAGTCTATGAAATATCCACACTATCAATGTCACATTAATCCATGTCATGACAAGTCTATGAAATATCCACACTATCAATGTCACATTAATCCATGTCATGACAAGTCTATGAAATATCAACACTATCACTGTCACATTAATCCATGTCATGACAAGTCTATGAAATATCCACACTATCACTGTCACATTAATCCATGTCATGACAAGTCTATGAAATATCAACACTATCACTGTCACATTAATCCATGTCATGACAAGTCAATGAAATATCAACACTATCACTGTCACATTAATCCATGTCATGACAAGTCTATGAAATATCCACACTATCAATGTCACATTAATCCATGTCATGACAAGTCTATGAAATATCCACACTATCAATGTCACATTAATCCATGTCATGACAAGTCTATGAAATATCAACACTATCACTGTCACATTAATCCATGTCATGACAAGTCTATGAAATATCCACACTATCACTGTCACATTAATCCATGTCATGACAAGTCTATGAAATATCAACACTATCACTGTCACATTAATCCATGTCATGACAAGTCTATGAAATATCAAGACTATCACTGTCACATTAATCCATGTCATGACAAGTCTATGAAATATCCACACTATCAATGTCACATTAATCCATGTCATGACAAGTCTATGAAATATCCACACGATCAATGTCACATTAATCCATGTCATGACAAGTCTATGAAATATCAACACTATCAATGTCACATTAATCCATGTCATGACAAGTCTATGAAATATCCACACTATCACTGTCACATTAATCCATGTCATGACAAGTCTATGAAATATCCACACTATCACTGTCACATTAATCCATGTCATGACAAGTCTATGAAATATCCACACTATCAATGTCACATTAATCCATGTCATGACAAGTCTATGAAATATCCACACTATCACTGTCACATTAATCCATGTCATGACAAGTCTATGAAATATCCACACTATCAATGTCACATTAATCCATGTCATGACAAGTCTATGAAATGTCAGCTGATCACAGGCCGTTTGAATATCTATATACATAAGTGGATATACATGAGTAGGGGCGAAAGATGTTGATATGGTTCTTAATGAATACTTTGTATCTGTCTGAACAGAAGAGGGGATGATGCAGATACTGTGGTTAAGGAGGAGGAGTGTCAATTAATGGATGTGATGTACATAGGGAGAGAGGAAGTATTAATGGAATTAGCATCTTTGAAAGTTGATAAATCACCAGGGCCAGATGAAATGTATTCCAGGCTGTCAAAAGAAGTGAGAGACCAAATAGCAGAGGATATGACCATCATTTTCCAATCCTCACTGGATACAGGTGTAGTGCCAGAGGATTGGTGAACTGTTAACATTGTACCTCTTTAAAAAGGGAGCAAAGGATAGACCGAATAATTGCAGGCCAATCAGTGTAACCTCAGTCGTGGGCAAATTATTGGAATCTATTCTGAGAAACAGGATAAACTGTCACTTAGAAAGGCTCAGGTCAATCAAGGACAGTCAGCATGGATTTGTTAAGGGAAGATATTGTTGACTAACTTGATTGAATTTTTCGACCAAGTCGCAAGGATGATAGATGAGGGTAGTGTGGATGATATGGTCTCCGTGGATTTTGGCAAGGCTTTTGACAAGGTCCCATGTGGCATACTAGGTAAAAAAATACAGTCCCATGGAATCCAGGGAAATGCAGAAAGCTGGATACAAAATTGGCTCAGTGACAGGAAACAAAGGGTGATTGTTGACGGGCGTTTTACTGACTTGAGGTCTATTTCCAGTGGCATTCCACAGGGCTCAGTACTGGGTTCCCAGCTTTTAGTAGTATATATTAACGATTTGAACGTACATGTAGGGGGCATGATCAAGATGTGTGCAGATGGTACACAGATTGGCTGTGCGGTAGCTGGCGAGGAGGATAACTGGGCTGCAGGAAAATATTGATGGCAGAAAATATTGATGGGGCGGCACAGTGGTGCAGTGGTTAGCACTGCAGCCTCACAGCTCCAGGGACCCGGGGTCGATTCTGGGTGCTGCCTGTGTGGAGTTTGAAAGTTCTCCCTGTGTCTGCGTGGCTTTTCTCCGGGTGCTCCGGTTTCCTCCCACAAGCCAAAAGACTTGCTGGTTGGTAGGTAAATTGGCCGTTATAAATTGTCACTAGTATAGGTAGGTGGTAGGGAAATATAGGGAAAGGTGGGGATGTTTGGTAGGAATATGGGATTAGTTTAGGATTAGTATAAATGGGTGGTTGATGGTCGGCACATACTCGGTGGGCCGAAGGGCCTGTTTCAGTGCTATATCTCTAATCTAAAAAAAAAGTGTCACATGGTATTCAGCCTGGTTAAGTATGAGACGATGTAATTGAGGAGGTCAAACAAGGCAAAGGGATAGACAATCAATCGGAAAATATTGAGAAGTGTAGAGGAAGTGAGGGACCTTGGAGTCAATGTCCACTGATGTCCTGAATGTAGCAGGTCAGGTCGATAAGGTGGTTAAGAAGGCATATGGAATCCTTTCCTTTATTGGCTGAGGGATAGAATACAAGAGCAGTGAGGTTATGCTGGAACTGTATAAATCATTGGTTGGGCCACAACCTGAGTACTCTGCAGTTCTGGTCACCTAATTACACAAAGGATGGAATTGCACTAGAGAGGGTACAGAGGAGATTTGCAAGGATGTTTGCCAGGACTGGAAAAATGCAGCTATGAAGAAAGATTAGATAGGCTGGGGTTGTTCTACTTGGAACAGAGAAGGCTGAAGGGAGATCTGATTGAATGGGACATAATTTTGTGGGGCCTGGATAGAGTGGAGGTGAAGAGTCTATTCACCTTAGCAGAGAGATCAGTGACTGGGGGGCAGTGACTTAAAGTGCTTGGTAGAAGGATTAGCGGGGAGTTGAGGAGAAACTTGTTCACCCAAAAATACAAAATGGGCTCAGTGGCAAGAAACAAAGGGTAATTGTTATAATAAAAGCAAAATACTGCGGATGCTGGAAATGTGAAGTAAAACACGAAATGCTGGAAATACTCGGCAGGTCTGGCAACATCTGTGGAGGGAGAAGCAGAGTTAACGTTTCAGTTCAATGATGAAGGGTCACTGACCTGTGACGTTAACTCTGCTTCTCTCTCCACAGATGCTGCCAGACCTGCTGAGTATTTCCAGCATGTCTTGTTTTTATTAAAAGGTAGTTGTTGACGGATATTTTACTGACCTGAGGACTGTTTACAGTGGCGTTCCACAGGGTTCAGTACTGCATCCCCTGTTTATAGTGAGGGTCTAGAACTTACTGCCTGAAAGGATAGTTGAAGCAGAATCCCTCCACTCAATGAAAAGGAAACTGGATGTTCACCTCAACTGTCATTATCTGCAGGGCTGTGGATCAAATGCTGGAAGATGGGATTAGAATAGGTGGATCATTTTTCGGCCGGTGCAGACACAATGGGCCAAGTGGCCTCTTTCTGTATCTTAAACTTTCTATGATTATATTAATGAAACAATCACAGTTACGTCCTCAACGAACTTGATGAAGATTTTCAGGAATTATATTTTATTAAACTTTCCGTGCTGCTTGTCAGTTATTATCCCGTGTTTTACAAGCAAGATATATTTTTGTGTTGGGTTATGACCTCTAGAAGTTTCCAACCACCAACATTAGACTGATAGTTACAGGGTTTACCCAACCTCTCCATTTTAAACAGGGTGTAACATTGACAATCCTCCAGACCTCTGGCGTCACTCTCATATCCAAGGAGGACTGAAAGATTCTGTCCAGTGCTTCTGTCATTTCCACTTTTCCTTCCCTCAGTAACCCTCACAAAACCCATGCAGACTGGATAAATGTTCTACTTTATTGTGGTACAAAAAGTGTTGAATTGAAAGGGGTTAACTGAACCTGTTTGTTCAGTGACTGTAATTAATGTCAGTCACCATGGACACTAATGATGTCAGTGGAGGGTTTCCCTCTTCTATGAATACAGGACTCCTTTCAATGTGTTTTCCGATAGTATTAGCGGGACCATCAGCTCCGGCACTAAAAGGGATCCATGGGCTGCAGAGAGCGGGAGAGGAGAGATCAGAATCTGAACAATAGATGGGAATATTACAACAATGGACAGTAGTTTATCCTATTGGTTTGACCGTCTTACTGCGGATTATTATTGGATTACATTAGAACGCCGGATCTATTGTGCTCTGAAGATGATTCAATTTATTTACTATCCCATCCTCGCTACTATTGGTGTCCCTGGTAAGTCTCTGTATCCAACTATTAGATTCATAAACCATATTTCACTGAGTTAGTGTTCTTGTCATTTAACTCGTGAGAAGACTAAAACCATTATCTTCCGTTTCTGTCACAACTCCATTCCCTGTCTATGATCTGCATCCCCCACGCTGGCCATTCTCTGAGGCTGAACCAGGAGGTTTACAACCTCTGGTATCTATTTAATGCTGAGCTGAGTTCATCCCCATATTCTCTCCATCCCCAGCCCGGCCAATTGTTATGGCCATGTGAGGAGGGGTCAGAGTGGCTCTTCTTTATTTGACTGCAACACTGTTTGTCCTTTATCAACAGTGAATATGCTTAACGTCTCAGTGAGTGTTCTACATCTTACCTTTGGTATGATGGTGAAGAAACCGATTGGACAAGTTCTCTTGAGTTTAAACATGAAAGAGGTGAGTTTATTAAACTTAACAAGAGAAATCCGATCTGAATAAAATCATAAAAAAACGGAACACACAGTTACGTGCACACTCATACGAGAATCACACACACTCAAATATATTAAAGAGTGAGAAGTAAATTTGTGGTTAGATTTGAGTCCAGAATAAATTTCAAAAAACTCATTCTGTGATGTTGGGCGATTCCGTGGTCTTCCAGCTGAAGTTATATTCTTGAAGTCTTTTGCTTGTCGAAGTGCAGTATGTGGCTGGTCCACATTGCTCAGGATTTTCTTTGAGGCTTTCTTCCAATGGTTACTCTGTCTGCAGTAATCTGTAGGCTTGAGGGGTCCGCAGTCACATGTGGTTTTCAAACTTGTGATGTTAGGTGGAGAGAGAGATGGAGAGAGAGAGAGAGAGGGGTCACAGCCCTTCTGCTTCTGCACAGTTTGAATCATTGGCTTGTCTGTCTTTGTCCAGGGGAAACTGCCAGCTGTCACAGAGATGGACAGAAGGTCTCATGACTGCCTCAGTGTATTCTCTGGACCCTTCCAATGAGATTCAAGGTTAGAAACTTCTATCTCCCCAGGGCTCAGGATACCAGTATTTATACTTGGAGGAGTTTGCTCTTTCAAAGTCAATGTGTCAGGGTAGTCTTGCATGCCGTGTTAATGAATGTAATTTTAGGTCATTCAATCACTAGAGCAAGCCAGGCTCATCAGACATGTGTCTCCTGTTGTAGGCCTTAGAATGTGAAAATGTGTTTCAGATGCCAATTACGGTGGCCATCTTGGCTGCCAGTTTTTTCAAGGTTAACTGTCGGATTTTTTTCTATTTAAAGGTTAGTGTAAGTTTCCAATTGATGAATTAAAATTCCTCATTTGGCATGTTGTGTTATCTTAACACCGGCGCAGCACATGGAAAGAAATGTGATAACGGGAACATTTCATTTCAGAACTGTGGGAAGAAAAAGAAAGAAATACACATGCATTCTCAATAATCACTTCTCAAATTCACACATTAATCTTAGAATTATTGCAGCTGACATTGTCTGTTACAGCTGTACTGATTTAACTTTTTTGGCGTTTTGTCTGGGATGGTTATGTGTCGGGTTCGACGCTGGACAATGCATCAACCATTGCATTGTTTACCTTTTCTCTCCTCTAATGAAGTTTTAACTACTCAGGTTCCTGCACCTTAACAATCTTTCTCCCTGAACCGACAGTGTGTAACAAATTGTTTTTTTTAGACCCTGTGAGGTGTCTGAGATCTCCTCTGGGCCTTTGTTCTTGCTGAGTTCGCCTTTGAAATTGTTGTATTTGATTAGCTTTGGGTTTGGGACCTGATCATTGTGTTGTTCAGTGGGTAGATCCACACTGACCTTACTTTTAGCTTTCTGGTGAGGTACCCAAGTGCTGTTTACTTTAGGGTACGTTCCCTTCACTTTTCCCTTTACTATGGGAAGAATCATTTTTTTATCTACCCTATGTCCTCTGGGACATTACCGCTCGCAGGTCTTTGTCCAGCTTTCGCTGCACTCTGCAGCGGCACTTCGACTAGGTGAGGCATCTCCCTCACCATTGACATGCCTTTTTGGGACCTTTCCTTGTCCTTGCACGTTTCTGTAAATGCTGTTAGCAGCCTTTTTAGGCTGCCTCTTTGACCTGCATTTAAGGAGGAGAGCGTAGTGTCTGATGGATCTCACATTTCAGGGTTGGCTATTCGGAGAGTAGGGGGTTCCAGTTGGAATCCTCCTGGCCCTCCTCTAACCTGTCCTCACCGCCCTTTCCAATCCTTCCCTCCTGACTGCCTGACAGATCTGTACTTGGCTGTTCCCTCCACAGCCTTTGCTTTTTGCCTTTGGTCTGGAGTGTCAATTAAATAATGTACCTGACTATTCTTTTTGCCACTCGAAATGGACCACTGAACCGGGATTTCAGGGGTTCACCCTGCAGTGGGAATAGTAACAATAAATTGTCTCTGTCCTGAAATGTTTTAGCCTTGGCATTTCTGTCTCCTTACCTTTTCATAGCTGCCTGGGAGGTCTTTAGGTGCTCCCACAGCATAGAAATGCAGTTTAACATGGAATACTCATCCCTGTGTCCCAAAAACCTCTTTTTGATTAGTTTAAGGGAACCTCTCACCTCGTGTCAATAAACTAATTCAAAGAGACTAAAGCCAGTGGAATCATTGGATAAGTCCCTGGAAACCAACAGGAGAAATCCCAGCCCTTTGTCCCAGTCATGGGGTTGCTCATAGCAGAATGGCCTGATCATTGTCTTTAGGGTCTGATCGTACCGCTCCAAAGCCCCTTGTGACTATGGATGGTAGGCTGAGGACTTTATTTATTTACTTATTTTATTTATTTAGAGATACAGCACTGAAACAGGCCCTTCGGCCGACTGAGTCTGTGCCGACCATCAACAACCCATTTATACTAATCCTACATGAATCACATATTCCTACCACATCCCCACCATCCCTCAACTCCCCTCCCACCAACCTATACTAGGGGCAATTTATAATGGCCAATTTACCTATCAGCCTGCAAGTCTTTGGCTGTGGGAGGAAACCGGATCACCTGGTGAAAACCTACGCGGTCACAGGGAGAACTTGCAAACTCTGCACAAGCAGTACACATAATCGAACCCGGGTCGCTGGAGCTGTGAGGCTGCGGTGCTACAGATTACCTAATAAAAAAAATGGACATAAAATGTGTGTCCTGATCCGACTGGATGGCAGCCCATATCGGGTAAAGAATTGGGTTAGCCCCTTCACCACAGCCTTGGCAGGTATAGTTCTTCAGGCGAATGGCCTCTGGGAATCGGGTCACAACATCCATAATGGTGAGAAGATACTGGTATCCCGTTTTGTTTTCAGCAGGTGAGCCCACAATCCACCATCACTCTGCTGAAGGGGTCCCCAAAAGCTGGTATGTGAATTAGGGTGTAGGCTTTATTGCAGGTTGGGGCTTCCCCACAACTTAGCACATGTGACTAGTTTTACAAAACGCCACCACATCTTTGTGAAGTTGTGGACAGTCAAAATAGTGTCTTCTGCAGGCTTTGATTTTTCATACACCGAAATGTCCATCCATTGGAAGGTCGTGGGTCATTCTTAATATTTCTTTAAGGGACCTCAGTGGCACCACTATCTGGTGAACCACTGTCCACTCTTCATCCTCTGCTCTGTGAGGAGGTCGCCACTTCCTCATCAGCACCTCATTATTTAAATGGTAACACTCTGCAACTCCCTCTGCTTCAGTTTTGGTTTGGACAGTCTGTGCTATTTTTTAACACTGGGTCGGGTTGTTGAGCCTCAAATAAGGAAGAACTGTTTAATACATTCTTTGTCTCCTCTTACTTCCCAAAGAAGGTTTCAGGCAACCAGAATGTAGGGTAATCCGTCTGCAGTGTCAGTTCAGGGGATTGTTTGGCCATGGACCGAGTCACCACACAATCAGGGAGAATGTCCGGGACCTTCTCCTGTAACTATTCTGTCTCCCGGACCTCTTTTGGTCTCTCTAGAACTACTGGGGAAACTGCCACCCTTTTCCCTGTCAGATTATTACCCAGGAGCAGTTCGACCCATCACCCAGTAAACTAGGTACAATCCCCATGGTAAAGGGTCATGAAACTGGGTCACACTCCAAGTGCACCAGATATAAGGGTATGGACATATACTGTCTTCCGATACCATTCACTAACGCTCTAGCATTCACTGCACTTTCTTTTTCCCAGCAGAAGGGATTGGGTGGCCCCTGTATCCTTGAGTATGACTATTGTTTTACTTGCCTCACTCAAGGGGTATGGGGTCACTTTTCCTTAGGATACAAATTCCTGGTACCTCTCAGGGATTTTGTTTATTTTTCCCACACTCTCTGTGGTGTGTTTCCTGGTTCTGACTGCCGCAGTTGGAGGCACAGCCTGATCTGTTGTGCTTTCCATCAAGTCCCATTATCCTGCACTGATCTGGTGGTCCCTGATTAATGCTACAGGTTTTCCCATAACTTGCAGCATTCAGCTCGATGGTGATCTGCCTTATTCCAATGGAAACGCACAGGTCTTCGGCCTTTACTCCTCCTCTCAGTGCCGTCCTATTTGGCCTGAGGATGGTCCCCTGGGTGTCCAGCTTTTCCTCCTTGCCCAAGGCTGATCGGGCTCCTATAATCTTCCCACCTTTTATTCTCGGGTCTTTGTGGTGACTGGGGAAGGGTTTCCCTTTGGGGTTAAGGGTTTGTGTGCAAGGGAAAATGCATCAGCCAGAATTGCAACCTGCCTGGCTCTTTGAACCTTTCGTTCCTCTTTGTGGGTTTTAATGGTAGGGAGAGCGAGTTTTTGAACTCCTTGAGATGGATCACCACTCTAAGGTTCCAATATGTGGGCTGTAATTTGAGTGTTTGTATCCACTGGTCAAAAGTAAACACAAAAGCTGACTTTAAATCTTCCACAGCGACCTAAAAATGAAACGTTTGGCGAATACAAATGTGGGTCCAATACAGGCAGAGTCAGGGGAATTTATAATGGTGGACAGAGAAATGGCAGTGAAGCTAAATGATTACTTTGTGTCTGTCCTCATTGAGGAAGATACAAGGAAGTTTCCAGGATTAGAGATCCAAGGGATTAGCGTGAATGAGGACATGAAGGAAATTAATATTAGTAAGAATGTTGCATTGGAGACATTAATGTGGCTGAAGTTTGATGAGGCCCCAGGATCTGATATTCTGCATTCCAGGGTGTGGGAAGAGATAGCTATGGAGATGGTGGCTGCATTGATGACTATCTTCAAAAATTCTATAGATTCTGGAGCGGTTCCTGCAGATTGGAAGGTAGCAAATGTCACCCCACTATTTAAGCAGGGAGGGAGAGTAAAAACAGGGAATTAGAGACCTGCTTTCGTGCATCCGTCGTTGGGAAAATGCTGGGACTCTATTGTAAAGGATGTGATAAATGAACAGTTGGATAATAATCTGTTTGGGCATCGTAAACATGGATTTATGAATGAGAAATCATATTTGACGAACCTGTTGGAGATTTTATTGAGGATGTTACGAACAGAATTGATAAAGGGGAGTCGGTGGACGTGTTATACTTGAATTTTCAGAAGGCTTTTGATAAAGTACCCCACAGGAGGTTGGTTAGCAACATTAAAGCACATGGGATAGGAGGTAATGTCCGAGCATGGATTAAAGATTGGTTAACAGGCAGTAAACAGTGAGTAGGAAGAAACGGGTCATTCTCACTTTGGCAGGCTGTGACTAGTTGTGTACCACAAGGATCAGTACTTGGGCCCCAGCTGTTAACAATATATGTCAATGATTTGGATGTGGGGACCAAATGTAATATTTCCAAGTTCGCACATGACACAAAACTAGGTGGGAATGTATCTTGTGAGGAAGATGCAAAGCGTCTTCAAGGGGATTTGGACAGACATTGTGACTGGGCAAGAACATGGCAAATGGAATATAATATGGACAGATATGACGTTATCCATTTTGGTAGGAGGAACAGAAGTGCAGAGTATTTCTTAAATAGTAAGAGATTAGAAAGTGTAGATGTACAGAGGGACCCGTGTGTCAGTAAGTCACTGAAAACTAACATGCAGTGCAGCAAGCAATTCGGAATGCTAATGGTCTGTTAGCCTTTATCACAAGATGATTTGAGTACAGGAGTAGTGAAGTCTTGCTTCATGTGTATAGAACCTTGCTTAGACCACACCTGGAATATTGTGTGCAGTTTGGGTCCCCTTACCTTAGGAAGGATATTATTGCCATAGAGGGAGTGCAATGAAGGTTCACCAGACTTGTTCCCGGGATAGCGAGACTGTTCTATGAAGAGAGAAACTGGGCTTGTATTCTCTAGAGTTTCAAAGAATGTGTCGGGATCTCATTGAAACCCATGAAATAATTAAAGAGATAAACAGCATAAATGCGTGTACGATATTTCCCCTGGTTGCGGAGTCTAGAACTAATGGATACAATTTCAAAATAAGGGGGAAGCCACTTAGGACAGAGATGATGAGAAATTTCTTGACTCAGAGGTTTCTGAATCTTTGGAATTCTGCATCCCAGACGGATGTGGAATCTCAGTCGGTGAGTATGTTTAAACTATAGATTGACAGATTTCTAACTGCAAATGACAAAAAGGGGATTATGGAGATAATGTGTGAAAAAGGCATTGAAGTGGATGATCAGCCATGGTCATATTGAATGGTGGAGCAGCCTCGATGGGCTGAATGGCCTACTCCTGCTCCTATGTCCCTGTGTTCGGAAGCTGCTTAACTCTTTCAAACTCGAGATCACTTTAGTCAGGCTGCTTTCGGAGGGTTTGGAATGCTTGACGGTACACTTCCGGTACTATCTCATGTACGCCCAGTATTGCATTTTTAGTCATCTCATAATCTGATGAACTTTCATCTGGCAACAGTGAATAAACCTCATGGGATTTTCCTGTTACTTTGTTTTGTCAGAACAGTGTCCAGCTCTCCGCCGGACATTTCAGTTGCTTTACAAGCTTTTCAAAAGTGATGGAAAATTCTGCCACATCCTCCTCATTGAACTTTGAAATGAACTGGGTGAAAGGGAGGAAGGTAGAAAGTAGGAAACATCTATCATTGGGAAATTGTTAGAAACCATTATTAAGGAAGTAATAACAGGATATTTAGAAAGTCAAAACACAATCCATCAGAGTCAGCATGGTTTTATGAAGGGTAAATCCTATTTGACGAATTTGCTCGAGTTCATCGAAGCTGTGACAAGAAAAGTTGAAAATGGGGATCCTGTAGATGTAGTATATCTGGACTTCCAGAAGACATTTGATAAAGTGCCACACAAAAGGTTAATACACAAGGTACGATTACATGGGGTTAGGGGCAATTTATTAACTTTGATAGAGGATTGGCTAACCAACAGAAAACAGAGAGTCGGGATAAATGGGTCTTTTTCTGGTTGGCAATATGTAACTAGTGGGGTACCACAGGGTTTGGTCCTTGTCCCCAGCTATTTACAATATATATTTATGACTTGGATGCAGGGATAGAAAGTACTACAGCCAAATTTGCAGATGACACTAAAATAGCTGGGATAGTAAGTTGCAATAATTAAATAAGAAATTTACAAATTGATATGGATAGGTTAGGTGAATGATCCAAAATTTGGCAGATGGAGTTTAACGTGAATAAGTGTAAGGTTATCCATTTTGGTCGGAAGAATAGAAAGGCAAATTATTTCCTAACTGGAGAGAAACTTCAGAGTGCTTCGGTGCAGAAGGATCTGGGTGTCCTCGTGCATGAATCGCAGAAAGCTTGTTTGGAGGTACAGCAGGTGAAAAGGAAGGCGAATGGAACTTTGGTATTTCTTGCTAAAGGAATAGAATATAAAAGTAGGAAAGTGTTGCTGCAACTGTACAAGGCATTCATGAGACCGCACCTGGAGTATTGTGTATAGTTTTAGTCTCCTGATTTGAGGATAGATGTAGTTGCATTGGAGGCAGATCAGAGGAGGGTCACTAGATTGATTCCAGGGATGAGGGGTTTGTATTATGGAGAGCGATTGAGCTCTTTATGCCTTTACTCTCTAGAGTTTAGAAGAACGAGAGTCGATCGAATTGAGGTAGAGAAGATGATTAAGGGGATTGACAAAGTAGACATAGAGAAGGCGTTTCCTCTTGTGTTGTAATCTAGAATGAGAGGTCATTGTTTTAGGATAAGGGGTGGTGGATTTCAAACAGAGATGAAGAGAAATTTCTTCTCTGAAAGGGTCGTGTGTCTGTGGGATTCACTACCCGGAGTGCAATAGATGCTGGGACACTGAGTAAATTTAAGGAGGAGATAGACAGATTTTTAATTAGTAATGGGTTGAAGAGTTATGGAGAACGGGCAGGAAAGTGGAGTTGAGGCCGAGATGAGATCAGCCATGATCATATTGAATGGCGAAGCAGGCTCGAGGGGCTGAATTGCCTACTCCTGCTCCTACTTCTAATGTTATTATGTTCTTATCTGGATCTTTCCATCAAGAGAGGGTAACGTATCCATTATCTCTCTCCATGTTGTCCATTGATGTATCTGCTGTGTGACGGAGGCCATCTATGTCGGGTGAGGTGAATTACACTGTCTGCTCCATCAGCAGGGAGAAGCAGGTGAGAGATCCCGTGGCATTGTCATGACAGCTGGATTCCTGATGGTCTAGGTGTCTTTGCGGGATCCCCATGGCAACGGGGAGAGGTACAGGAACTGTTAGAACTCTCACTCCATCAATGTACAGTTGGTGCAAAAACAAGAAATGCTGGATTCACTCAGCAGGTCTGGCAGCATCTGTGGAAAGAGAAGCAGAGTTAACGTTTCGGGTCAGTGACCCTTCTTCGGAACTGACAAATATTAGAAAAGTCACAGATTATAAACAAGTTGGGCAAGAGATAACAAAGGAGAAGGTGCAGATTGGACCAGGCAACATAGCTGACCAAAAGGTCACGGAGAAAAGGCAAACAATATGTTGTGTTGAAAGACAAAGCATTCGTACAGATTAGGTGTGAATACACTGAATATTGAACAGCAGCAAGTGCAAACCTGAAGAAAAACAATCTGAAAAAAACAGTGGGTAAGAAAACTGAACAAACTAAGATGAAATGAAATAAATGCAAAAAAAGATTGTAAAAAATGTAAAAAGGAATGTAAAAAAAATGAAGAAAAAATAACGAAAAGTGAAAGTAAAATGGGGGGCTGTCATGCTCTGAAATTATTGAACTCAATGTTCAGTCCGGCAGGCTGTAGTGTGCCTAATCGGTAGATGAGATGCTGTTCCTCGAGCTTGCGTTGATGTTCACTGGAACACTGCAGCAATCCCAGGACAGAGAAATGAGCATGAGAGCAGGGGGGAGTGTTGAAATGGCAAGCAACTGGAAGCTCAGGGTCCTGCTTGCGGACTGAGCGGAGATGTTCCGCAAAGCGGTCACCCAGTCTGCGCTTGGTCTCCCCAATGTAGAGGAGACCACACTGTGAGCAGCGAATACAGTATACTACATTGAAAGAAGTACAAGTAAATCGCTGCTTCACCTGAAAGGAGTGCTTGGGGCCTGGGATAGTGAGGAGAGAGGAGGTAAATGGGCAGGTACATAGAACATAGAACATTACAGCGCAGTACAGGCCCTTCAGCCCTCGATGTTGCGCCGACCTGTGAAACCATCTGACCTACACTATTCCATTTTCATCCATATGTCTATCCAATGACCACTTAAATGCCCTTAAAGTTGGCGAGTCTACTACTGTTGCAGGCAGGGCGTTCCACGCCCCTACTACTCTCTGTGTAAAGAAGCTACCTCTGACATCTGTCCTATATCTATCACCCCTCAACCTAAAGCTATGACCCCTCGTGTTTACCATCACCATCCGAGGAAAAAGGCTCTCACTATCCACTCTGTCCAGCCCTCTGATTATCTTATATGTCTCTATTAAGTCACCTCTCCTCCCCCTTCTCTCTAACGAAAACAACCTCAAGTCTCTTAGCCTTTCCTCTTCAGACCTTCCCTCCATACCAGGCAACATCCTAGTAAATCTCCTCATCACCTTTTCCAAAGCTTCCACATCCTTCCAATAATGCGGTGACCAGAACTGCACGCAATACTCCAGGTGCGGCTGCACCAGAGTTCTGTACAGCTGCAGCATGACCTCGTGGCTCCTAAACTCGATCCCTCTACTAATAAAAGCTAACACACCATATGCCTTCTTAACAGCTCTATTAACCTGGGTGGCAACTTTCAGGGATTTATGTACATGGACACCAAGATCTCTCTGCTCATCTACACTACCAAGAATCTTCCCAATAGCCCAGTATTCTGCAATCCTGTTATCCTTCCAAAGTGAATCACCTCACACTTCTCCTCATTAAACTCCATTTGCCATCTCTCAGCCCAGCTCTGCAGCCTATCTATGTCCCTTTGTAACCTACAACATCCTTCGGAACTAACCACAACTCCACCGACCTTCGTGTCATCCGCAAATTTACCAACCCACCCTTCTGCACCCTCATCCAGGTCATTTATAAAAATGACAAACAGCAGTGGCCCCAAAACAGATCCTTGCGGTACACCACTAGTAACTAAACTCCAGGATGAACATTTACCATCAACCACCACCCTCTGTCTTCTTTCAGCTAGCCAATTTCTGATCCAAAGCACTAATTCACCTTCAATCCCATACTTCTGTATTTTCTGCAATAGCCTACTGTGGGGAACTTTATCAAACGCCTTACTGAAATACATATACACCACATCCACTGCTTTACCCTCATCCACCTGTTTGGTCACCTTGTCAAAAAGCTCAATAAGGTTTGTGAGGCACGACCTACCCATCACAAAACCGTGCTGACTATCTCTAATGTACTTATTCTTTTCAAGATGATTATAAATCCTATCTCTTATAACCTTTTCCAACATTTTACCCACAACCAAAGTAAGGCTCACAGGTCTGTAATTACCAGGGCTGTCTCTACTCCCCTTCTTGAACAAGGGGACAACATTTACTATCCTCCAGTCTTCCGGCACTATTCCTGTCGACAATGACGACATAAAAATCAAGGACAAAGGCTCTGCAATCTCCTCCCTGGCTTCCCAGAGAATCCTAGGATAAATCCCATCGGGCCCAGGGGACTTATCTATTTTCACACTTTCCAAAATTGCTAACACCTCCTCCTTGTGAACCTCAATCCCATCTATCCTAGTAGTCTGTATCTCAGTATTCTCCTCGACAACATTTTCGTTCTCCACTGTAAATACTGACGAAAAATATTCATTTAACACTTCCCCTATCTCCTCCGATTCCACACACAACTTCCCACTACTATCCTTGATTGGCCCAAAACTATCTCTATTCATTATTTTATTCCTGATGCACCTATAGAAAGCCTTAGGGTTTTCTTTGATCCTATCCGCCAATGACTTCTCGTGTCCTCTCCTTGCTCTTCTTATCTCTCCCTTTAGATCCTTCCTGGCTAGCTTGTAACTCTCAAGCGCCTTAACTGAGCCTTCACGTCTCATCCTAACATAAGCCTTCTTCTTCCTCTTGAAAAGCTCTTCAACTTCTTTAGTAAACCACGGCTCCCTCGCTCGACAACTTCCTCCCTGCCTCACAGGTACATACTTATCAAGGACACGCAGTAGCTGCTCCTTGAATAAGCTCCACATTTCTATTGTGCCCATCCCCTGCAGTTTCCTTCCCCATCCTACGCATCCTAAATCTTGCCTAATCGCATCATAATTTCCTTTCCCCCATCTATAATTCTTGCCCTGCGGGATATACCTGTCCCTGCCCATAGCTAAGGTAAATCTAACCGAATTGTGATCACTATCACCAAAGTGCTCACCAACTTCTAAATCTAACACCTGGCCGGGTTCAATACCCAGTACCAAATCCAATGTGGCATCGCCCCTGGTTGGCCTGTCTACATACTGTGTCAGAAAACCCTCCTGCACACAATGGACAAAAACAGACCCATCTAAAGTACCCGAACTGTAGTATTTCCAGTCAATATTTGGAAAGTTAAAGTCCCCCATAACCACTACCCTGTTACTCTCGCTCCTGTCAAGAATCATCTTTGCTATCCTTTCCTCTACATCTCTGGAACTATTTGGAGGTCTATAGAAAACTCCCAACAGGGTGACCTCTCCTCTCCTGTTTCTAACCTCGGCCCAGACTACCTCAGTAGACGAGTCCTCAAACGTCCTTTCTGCCGCTGTAATACTTTCCTTGAATAACAATGCCACTCCCCCCTCTTTTACCATCTTCTCTGTTCTTACTGAAACATCTAAATCCCGGAACCTGCAACATCCATTCCTGCCCCTGCTCTACCCATGTCTCCGAAATGGCGACTCCATTGAGATGCCAGGTACCAACCCATGCTGCAAGCTCACCCACCTTATTCCGGATGCTCCTGGCGTTGAAGTAGACACATTTTAAACCAAGCTCTTGCTTGCCAGTGCCCTCTTGTGTCCTTATAACCTTATCTCTGCCCTCACTACTCTCAACATCCTGCACACTGGAACTACAATTTAGGTTCCCATCCCCCTGCTGAATTAGTTTAAACCCCCCCCCCCGCCCCCCGAAGAGCACTAACAAATCTCCCTCCCAGGATATTGGTACCCCTCTGGTTCAGGTGAAGACCATCCTGTTTGTAGAGGTCCCACCGACCCCAGAAAGAGCCCCAATTATACAGGAAACCAAAACCATCCCTCCTACACCATCCCTGCAGCCACATGTTCAACTCCTCTCTCTCCCTATTCCTCACTTCGCTAGCACGTCGCACGGGCAACAACCCAGAGATAACAACTCTGTTTGTTCTCGCTCTAAGCTTCCACCCTAGCTCCCTGAATTTCTGCCTTAAATCCCCATCTGTCTTCATACCTATGTCGTTGGTGCCTGTGTACCACGACTTGGGGCTGCTCCCCCTCGCCCTTGAGGATCCCAAAAATACGATCCGAGACATCACGTACCCTGGCACCTGGGAGGCAACACACCAACCGTGAGTCTCTCTCGTTCCCACAAAACCTCCTATCTGTTCCCCTAACTATGGAGTCCCCAATGACTAATGCTCTGCTCATCTTCCCCCTTCCCTTCTGAGCAACAGGGACAGACTCTGCGCCAGAGACCTGTATCCCATTGCCTACCCCTGATAAGTCGTCTCCTCCAACAGTATCCAAAACGGTATACCTGTTGTTGAGGGAAACGGCCACAGGGGATCCCTGCACTGCCTGCTGGTTCCCTCTCCTTCCCCTGACGGTAACCCATCTACCTTCTTCTTTCACCTGAGGTGTGACGGCCTCCCGATAATTCCTCTCAATAATCCCCTCCGCCTCCAGCTCCAGCTCCAGTTCCCTAACGCGGTCCTCGAGGAGCTGGAGTTGGGTGCACTTCCCGCAGATGCAGTCAGCAGGGACACTCTTGGCGACCCTTACTTCACACATTCTGCAGGAGGAACATTCAACTTCCTTAACCTCCATTCCCACTATTCTAACTTCCCAAGTTTTTAACCAATCACACGATAAAACAAGAAGAGTAATAGAAAAAGCCTTACCTTACCTACACACAACCGAGTCCTTTTTTTTGGTCAGAGGAGGAGGGCGGGTGGGAGACACTACAAGAGTAGTGTCTCGGGTTCAGAAACAGCCCAAATATATAGGTTTCTACTTACCCAGCAGTCCCTGCTCCACCGAAACTCCCGATGAAATTGACTTCCCAGCTGTTCACTCCTCGCTCGCAATGCCTGTGCTCCTGGAAAAGCCAGCAGTCCCTGCTCCACCGAAACTCCCGATGAAATTGACTTCCCAGCTGTTCACTCCTCGCTCGCAATGCCTGTGCTCCTGGAAAAGCTGCACACCGAAAGCTACACCTCCTGCGATTGCAGGGGAAGGTGCCCTGGGACGGGGACGAGGTGGTGGGGGTAATGGAGGAGTGGACCAGGGTGTCACGGAGGGAACGATCCCTTCGGAATGCTGACAGGGGAAGGGAGGGGAAGATGCGACTGGTAGTGGCATCATGCTGTAGGTGGCGGAAATGGCGGAGGATGATCCTTTGGATATGGAGGCTGGTGGGATGAAAAGTGAGGACAAGGGGAACCCTGTCACAGTTCTGGGAGGGAGGGGAAGGGGTGAGGGTAGAGGTGCGGGGAATGGGTCGGACACGGTTGAGGGCCCTGTCAACCACAGTGGGGGGAAATCCTCGGTTGAGGAAAAAGGAGGTCATATCAGAAGCACCGTCATGGAAGGTAGCATCATCAGAGCAGATGCGTCGGAGACGGAGAAACTGGGAGAATGGAATGGAGTCCTTACAGGAGGTAGGGTGTGAAGAAGTGTAGTCGAGGTAGCTGTGGGAGTCAGTGGGCTTATAATGGATATTGGTAGACAACCTATCCCCAGAGATGGAGACAGAGAAGTCGAAGAAGGGAAGGGACGTGTCAGAGATGGACCATGTAAAGGTGAGCGAAGGGTGGAAATTGGAAGCAAAGTTGATAAAGTTTTCTAGTTCGGGGCGGGAGCAGGAAACGGCACCGATACAGTCATCAATGTAGCGGAAAAAGAGTTGGGGGAGGGGGCCTGAGTAGGACTGGAACAAAGAATGCTCGACATATCCCACAAAAAGACAGGCATAACGAGGACCCATGCGGGTACCCATAGCGACACCTTTTACTTGAAGGAATTGCATGGAGTTGAAGGAGAAGTTGTTCAATGTGAGAACAAGTTCAGCCAGGTGGAGGAGGGTGTTGGTGGAGCGAGAAAACTTTATCAACTTTGCTTCCAATTTCCACCCTTCTCTCACCTTTACATGGTCCATCTCTGACACTTCCCTTCCCTTCCTCGATTTAGTTAGGAAAGCTTAATATAATGTTATCACTTATTGTGAGTGGAATTGAATACAAAGGTAGGGAGGGCAGTGGCGAGACATTATCTGGAATTCTGTGTTCAGTACTGGTCTCCTTATTTAAGGAAACATGTAAATGCGTTGCAAGCAGTTCAGAGAAGGTTTATTAGAATAATATGGGCGGAATGTCTTATGAGGAAAGGCTGGACAGGATAGTCTTATATCAGCTGGAGTTTAGAAGAGTAAGGGGCGACTTGATTGAAACATTTAAGATTCAGGGCGTGGGATAGAGCACGTGAGGGCGACAGAAAGAGGGAGGGAGAGATAGAGAAAGAGAGAAAGGGACAGCTGAGCTCATCGGTTGCTGAAAACCTCATCCATGCCTTTGTTACCTAGAGATTTGACTATTCTAACACACTGCTGGCTTGTTTCCCACATTCTACTCTCTGTAACCTTGTGGTCATCCAAAACTCTGCTGCCATCTTCTAATTTATACCAAATTCTGTTCACCCAACATCCCAGTGCTCACTGACCTGCATTGGCTCTTGGTCCAGTAACACCACAATTTTAATATTCCAACCATGAGATCAAGTCCCTCCATGTACTCGTCCTTCTGATTATCCCAATCCCCTGTCCATTTCCAATATTCCTGAAACTTGTTCATCCCCCAAGTCGTGGTCCACATAGGCACCAACGACATAGGTAGGAAGAGAGATGGGGATTTAAGGCAGAAATTCAGGGAGCTAGGGTGGAAGCTTAGAGTGAGAACAACCAGAGTTGTTATCTCTGGGTTGTTGCCCGTGCCACGTGCTAGCGAAGAGAGGAATAGGGAGAGAGAGGAGTTGAACACGTGGCTGCAGGGATGGTGTAGGAGGGAGGGTTTTGGTTTCCTGGATAATTGGGGCTCTTTCTGGGGTAGGTGGGACCTCTACAAACAGGATGGTCTTCACCTGAACCAGAGGGGTACCAATATCCTGGGGGGCAGATTTGTTAGTGCTCTTCGGGGGGTTTAAACTAAATCAGCAGGGGAATGGGAACCTAAATTGTAGTTCCAGTGTACAGGCTGTTGAGAGTAGTGAGGTAGGGGATAAGGTTACAGAGGGCACTGGCAAGAGGGCACTGGCAAGCAAGAACTTGGTTTAAAGTGTGTCTACTTCAACGCCAGGAGCATCCGGAATAAGGTGGGTGAGCTTGCAGCATGGGTTGGTACCTGGGATCCTGATGTTGTGGCCATTTCAGAGACATGGGTGGAGCAGGGGCACGAATGGATGTTGCAGGTTCCGGGATTTCGATGTTTCAGTAAGAACAGAGAAGAGGGTAAAAGAGGGGGGTGGGGAGTGTGGCATTGTTAATCAAGGAAAGTATTACAGCGACAGAAAGGACGTTTGAGGACTCGTCTACTGAGGTAGTATGGGCCGAGGTCAGAAACAGGAGAGGAGAGGTCACCCTGTTGGGAGTTTTCTTCAGACCTCCGAATACTTCCAGAGATGTAGAGGAAAGGATAGCGAAGATGATTCTTGACAGGAGCGAGAGTAACAGGGTAGTGGTTATGGGGGACTTTAACTTTCCAAATATTGACTGGAAATACAATAGTTCGAGTACTTTAGATGGGTCAGTTTTTATCCAGTGTGTGCAGGAGGGTTTTCTGACACAGTATGTAGACAGGCCAATCAGGGGCGATGCCACATTGGATTTGTTTATGTTTAGTTTATGTTTCGAGATACAGCACTGAAACAGGCCCTTCGGCCCAGCGAGTCTGTGCCGACCATCAACCACCCATTTATACTAATCCCATATTCCTATCACATCCCCACCTGTCCCTATATATTTCCCTACCACCTACCTATACTAGGGGCAATTTATAATGGCCAATTAACCTATAAGTCTTTGGCATGTGGGAGGAAACCGGAGCACCCGGAGGAAACCCACGCAGACACAGGGAGAACTTGCAAACTCCGCACAGGCAGTACCCAAAATCGAACCCGGGTCCCTGGAGCTGTGAGGCTGCGGTGCTAACCACTGTGCCACTGTGCCGCCCAATTGGTACTGGGTAATGAACCCGCCAGGTGTTCGATTTAGATGTAGGTGAGCACTTTGGCGATAGTGATCACAATTCGGTTAGGTTTACCTTAGCGATGGGCAGGGACAGGTATATGCCGCAGGGCAAGAATTATAGCTGGGGGAAAGGAAATTATGACGCGATTAGGCAAGATTTAGGATGCGTAGGATGGGGAAGGAAACTGCAGGGGTTGGGCACAAACAAAATGTGGAGCTTATTCAAGGAGCAACTAATGCCTGTCCTTGATAAGTATGTACCTGTCAGGCAGGGAGGAAGTTGTCGAGCGAGGGAGCCGTGGTTTACTCAAGAAGTTGAAGCGCTTGTCAAGAGGAAGAGGGAGGCTTATGTTAGGATGAGACGTGAAGGCTCAGTTTGGGCGCTTGAGAGTTACAAGCTAGCCAGGAAGGATCTAAAGGGAGGGCTAAGAAGAGCAAGGAGAGGACACGAGAATCATTGGCGTTAGGATCAAAGAAAACCCTAAGGCTTTCTATAGGTATATCAGGAATAAAAGAATGATAAGAGTTAGAACAGGGCCAATCAAGGATAGTAGTGGGAAGTTGTGTGCGGAATCAGAGGAGATAGGGGAAGTGTTAAATGAATATTTTTCGTCAGCATTTACAGTAGAGAAAGAAAATGTTGCCGAGGCGATTACTGAGATACAGCCTACTCGGCTAGATGGGATTGAGATTCACAAGGAGGAGGTGTTAGCAATTTTGGAAAGAGTGAAAATAGATAAGTCCTCTGGGCCAGATGGGATTTATCCTAGGATTCTCTGGGAAGCCAGGGAGGAGATTGCAGAGCCGTTGTTGTTGATCTTTATGTCGTCATTGTCGACAGGAGTAGTGCCGGAAGACTGGAGGATAGCAAATGTTGTCCCCTTGTTCAAGAAGGGGAGTAGAGACAGCCCTGGTAATTATAGACATGTGAGCCTTACTTCGGTTGTGGGTAAAATGTTGGAAAAGGTTATAAGAGATAGGATTTATAATCATCTTGAAAAGAATAAGTTCCTTTGCGATAGTCAGCACGGTTTTGTGAAAGGTAGGTCGTGCCTCACGAACCTTATTGAGTTTTTTGACAAGGTGACCAAACAGGTGGATGAGGGTAAAGCCGTGGATGTGGTGTATATGGATTTCAGTAAGGCGTTTGATAAGGTTCCCCACGGTAGGCGATTGCAGAAAATACGGAAGTATGGGGTTGAAGGTGATTTAGAGCTTTGGATCAGAAATTGGCTAGCTGAAAGAAGACAGATGGTGGTGGCTGATGGCAAATGTTCATCCTGGAGTTTAGTTACTAGTGGTGTACCGCAAGGTTCTGTTTTGGGGCCACTGCTGTTTGTCATTTTTATAAATGACCTGGATGAGGGTGTAGAAGGGTGGGTTACTAAATTTGCGGATGACACGAAGGTCGGTGGAGTTGTGGATAGTGTCCAAGGGTGTTGTAGGGTACAGAGGGACATAGATAGGCTGCTGAGCTGGGCTGAGAGATGGCAAATGGAGTTTAATGCGGAGAAGTGTGAGGTGATTCACTTTGGAAGGTGTAACAGCAATGCAGAGTACTGGGCTAATGGGAAGATTCTTGGTAGTGTATATGAGCAGAGAGATCTTGGTGTCCAGGTACATAAATCCCTGAAAGTTGCTACCCAGGTTAATAGGGCTGTTAAGAAGGCATATGGTGTGTTAGCTTTTATTAGTAGGGGGATCGAGTTTCGGAGCCACGAGGTCATGATGCAGCTGTACAAAACTCTGGTGAGGCCGTACCTTGAGTATTGTTTGCAGTTCTGGTCACCGCATTATAGGAAGGATGTGGAAGCTTTAGAAAGGGTGCAGAGGAGATTTACTAGGATGTTGCCTGGTACGGAGGGAAGGTCTTACGAGGAAAGGCTGAGGGACTTGGGGTTGTTTTCGTTAGAGAGAAGGAGGAGGAGAGGTGACTTAATAGAGACATACAAGATAATCAGAGGGTTAGATAGGGTGGATAGTGAGAGTCTTTTTCCTCGGATGATGATGGCAAACACGAGGGGACATAGCTTTAAGTTGAGGGGTGAAAGATATAGGACAGATGTCAGAGGTAGTTTCTTTACGCAGAGTGTAGTAGGGGTGTGGAACGCCCTGCCTGCAACAGTAGTAGACTCGCCAACTTTAAGGGCATTTAAGTGGTCATTGGATAGACATATGGATGAAAATGGAATAGTGTAGGTCAGATGGTCGGCGCAACATCGAGGGCCGAAGGGCCTGTACTGTGCTGTAATGTTCTAATTCTGATTCTAATTCTAATCTTAAAGTCTTTTGCGAATTCCCTTTTTAAAGGTGGGTTTCTTTCCCTCTGTCTCTATCCCTGACCACACATTTCATCTCTTCATCTTCCACCCTGCAAAATCATATTATATGGAAGGCAGGAACTCTGTTGCCACTCCTACACCACTGTAAGATCTGATCTCGGGTCACAGATTAACAGAAAGGAAGTCGAAGGGTCACAAGCAAATTATTGCAGGGAAACCATTGGAAAAAATTCGGAGGGACAGGAGTAATCTCCACGTGGAGAGGCAGGGATTAATCAGGAATAGTCAGCATGGCTTTGTCAAGGGGAGTTCGTGTATAACTAAATTGATTGATTATTTTCGAGGCGGTGACTAGGGGTGGAAAGGAGGGTAAAGCAGTAGTCTATATGGACTTCAGTAAGGCTTTTGATGGGGTCCCGCATGGGAGATTTGTTAAGAAGGTAAGAGCCCATGGGATCCAGGGCAACTTGGCAAATTGGATCCAAAATTGGCTTAGTGGCAGGAGGCAGAGGGTGATGGTCAAGGGTTATTTTTGCAAGTGGAAGCCTGTGACCCGTGGTGTACTGCAGGGATCGGTGCTGGGACTCTTGCTGTTTGTAGTGTACATTAATGATTTGGACGTGAATATAGGAGGTATGATCAGTAAGTTCACAGCTGACACGAAAATTGGTGGTGTTGTAAATCGTGAGGAGGAAAGCCTTAGATTACAGGATGATATAGATGGGCTGGTAAAATGGGCAGAGGAGTGGCAAATGGAATGTAATCCTGAGAAGTGTGAGGTGATGCATTTTGGGAGGGCGAACAAGGCAAGGAAATATACAATGGATGGTAGGACCCCAGGAAGTACTGAAGGTCAGAGGGACCTAGGTGTACTTGTCCATTGATCACTGAAGGCAGCAGCACAGGTAGACAATGAGGACAGGAAGACGTATGGGACACTTGCCTTTATTAGCCGAGGCATAGAATATAAGAGCAGGGAGGTTATGATGGAGCATAAAACTCCAGTTAGGCCACAACTGGAGGACTGTGTATAGTTCTGGTTGCCGCACTATCAAAAGGATGTGATTGCAATGGAGAGGGTGCAGAATAGATTCACCAGGATGTTGCCTGGGCTGGAGCATTTCAGCTATGAAGAGCGACAGAAAAGGCTAGGGTTGTTTTCCTTAGAGCAGAAAAGGATGGGGGGTATCATGATTGAGCTATACAAAATAACGAGGGGCATTGATAGGTTAGATATGAAGAATCTTTTTTTCCCTGAGCGGACGGGTCAATAACCAAGGGGAATCGATTTGAGGTAAGGGGCAGGAGGTTTAGAAGGGATTTGAGGAAAATAATTTTCACCCAGAGGGTGGTTGGAATCTGGAACACACTGCCTTAAGAGATGGTCCGGGCAGGAACCCTCACAACATTTCAGAAGTATTTAGATGAGCACTTGAATCGCCATGGCAAACAAGGCTACAGGCCAAGTGCTGGGAATTGGGCTTAGAATAGTTCGGTGCTTGATGGCCGGCACAGACACAGTGGGCTGAAGGTCCTGTTTCGGTGCTGTATATCTCTATAATTCTATGACTCTTTGAGGAGTAACAGTTCAAATAGAGCATAACATCAGAAGAGACATAGTGGACATAGGACCTGTGGCAGGTGAGAATGGCTTTCAGTTATGGATCAGATGTTAGAAGCTATTATTAAAGACGTTAGAAAGACGTTAAAGCACGTCGAAAAAATCAAGGTGATCAGGGAGAGTCAACATGGTTTTGTGAAAGGGAAATCATGTTTAACCAATATGCTGGAGTTCTTTGAAGAAGTAACATGTACTGTGGATAAAGGGGAACTGGTGGATCTACAGTACTTAGATTTACAGACCACATCAAACGTCATTGTGTAAAATAAAAGCTCATAGTGTAGGGGGTAATATAATTGGCATGGATAGAGGATTGGCTAGCTAACAGGAAACAGAGTAGTCATAAATGGGTTATTTTCTGGTTGGCAAGCTGCAACGAGTGGTGTGCCACCGCGATCAGTGCTGGGGCCTCAACTTTTTACAATTGATATAAATGATTTTGATGAATGGACCGAAGGTATGCTTGCGAAATTTGCTAATGACTCCAAGATAGGTAAGAAGGTAAGTTCTCAAGAGGACATAAGGAGGTTACAAAGGGATATAGATAGGTTAAATGAGTGGTCTCATTTAAAAGAACTGGCAAATGGAGTATAATGTGAGAAAAGGTCAAACTGTCCATTTTGGCTGGAGGACCTGACTGTTACCTCGAGACTTAACTATTCCAACACACTCCTGGCTGCTCTCCCACATTCTATTCTCTGCAACCTTGTGGTCATCCAAAACTCTGCTGTCACCTTCTAATTTACACTAAATTCTGTTCACCCAACATTAGGGATTAGGGAACCATGGATGACAGGTGAAATTGTGAGACTAGCTAAGAGGAAAAAGGAAGCATACATAAGGTGTAGGCGGCTGATGAAAGACGAAGCTTTGAAAGAATATCGGGAATGTAGGACCAATCTGAAACGAGGAATTAAGAGGGCTAAAAGGGGTCATGAAATATATTTAGCAAACAGGGTTAAGGAAAATCCCAAAGCCTTTTATTCATATATAAGGAGAAAGAGGGTAACTAGAGAAAGGATTAGCCCACTAAAGGACAAAGGAGGAATGTTATGCTTGGACTCAGCGAAAATGGGTGAGATTCCAAACGAGTACTTTGCATCGGTATTCACCGAGGAGAGGGACATGACGGATGTTGAGGTTAGGAACAGATGTTTGATTACTCTCGGTCAAGTCGGCAGAAGGAGGGAGGAAGTGTTGGGTATTCTAAAGGGCATTAAGGTGGACAAGTCCCCAGGTCCGGATGGGATCTATCCCAGGTTACTGAGGGAAGTGAGAGAGGAAATAGCTGGGGCCTTAACAGATATCTTTGCAGCATCCTTAAACACGGGTGAGGTCCCGGAGGACTGGAGAATTGCTAATGTTGTCCCCTTGTTTAAGAAGGATAGCAGGGATAATCCAGGTAATTATAGACCGGTGAGCCTGACGTCAGTGGTAGGGAAGCTGCTGGAGAAGATACTGAGGGATAGGATCTATTCCCATTTGGAAGAAAATGGGCTTATCAGTGATAGGCAACATGGTTTTGTGCAGGGAAGGTCATGTCTTACCAACTTAATAGAATTATTTGAGGAAGTGACAAAGTTGATTGATGAGGGAAGGGCTGTCGATGTCATATACATGGACTTCAGTAAGGCGTTTGATAAGGTTCCCCATGGCAGGCTGATGGAGAAAGTGAAGGCGCATGGGGTCCAAGGTGTACTGGCTAGATGGATAAAGAACTGGCTGGGCAACAGGAGACAGAGAGTAGCAGTGGAAGGGAGTTTCTCAAAATGGAGACGTGTGACCAGTGGTGTTCCACAGGGATCCGTGCTGGGACCACTGTTGTTTGTGATATACATTAATGATTTGGAGGAAAGTATAGGTGGACTGATTAGCAAGTTTGCAGACGACACTAAGATTGGTGGAGTAGCAGATAGTGAAGGGGACTGTCAGAGAATACAGCAGAATATAGATAGATTGGAGAGTTGGGCAGAGAAATGGCAGATGGAGTTCAATCAGGGAAAATGCGAGGTGATGAATTTTGGAAGATCCAATTCAAGAGTGAACTATACAGTAAATGGAAAAGTCCTGGGGAAAATTGATGGCCAGAGAGATTTGGGTGTTCAGATCCACTGTTCCCTGAAGGTGGCAACGCAGGTAAATAGAGTGGTCAAGAAGGCATACGGCATGCTTTCCTTCATCGGACGGGGTATTGAGTACAAGAGTTGGCATGTCATGTTACAGTTGTATAGGACTTTGGTTCGGCCACATTTGGAATACTGCGTGCAGTTCTGGTCGCCACATTACCAAAAGGATGTGGATGCTTTGGAGAGGGTGCAGAGGAGGTTGACCAGGATGTTGCCTGGTATGGAGGGCAATAGCTATGAAGAGAGATTGAGTAGATTAGGATTATTTTCATTAGAAACACGGAGGTTGAGGGGGGACCTGATTTAGGTGTACAAAATCATGAGAGGTACAGACAGGGTGGATAGCAAGAAGCTTTTTCCCAGAGTGGGGAATTCAATTACTAGAGGACACGAGTTCAAAGTGAAAGGGGAAAAGTTTAGGGGGGATATGCGTGGAAAGTTCTTTATGCAGAGGGTGGTGGGTGCCTGGAATGCGTTGCCAGCGGAGGTGGTGGATGCGGGCACGATGGCGTATTTTAAGATGTATCTAGACAGATACATGAATGGGCAGGAAGAAAAGAGATACAGACCCTTAGAAAATAGGCGACATGTTTAGATAGAGGATCTGGATCGGCGCAGGCTTGGAGGGCCGAAGGGCCTGTTCCTGTGCTGTAATTTTCTTTGTTCTTTGTTCTATCCCTGTGCTCACTGATCTACATTGGCTCTTGGTCCAGTAACACCTCAAGTTTAATATTCTCACTCGTATGATCAATTCCCTCATGTCCTCACCCCTCTGATTATCCCAATCCCCTGTTCATTTCCAATATTCCTGAAGCTTGTTCATCTTAAAGTATTTTTCTAATTCCCTTTTTGAAGTGAATTTATTTCCCTCTGTCTCTATCCCTGACCACAAATTTCATCTCTCCAGCTCCACTGGTGCTGTGGAAGTTTGGATCCATAAAATGGTGTGAGCTGCACTGCCGGTCACATCCAGTACATTGTACAGGACACACAGGCTGGCCGGGGTGCTGGAGTGGGTGCAATGTGTGTGTGCCTGTCGAGTGAGGAAGGTCTGAATATGGTGTCAGTCAGCCATTCCGGCAGCTTTGATGTACGACTTTGAAACTTGGTCTTTGCATGTCCACTGACCGTCTGTGTCAGTCACTCTCAGCTGAACATACATTCAGCAGCACGAAGAACCCCCTCTAGTGTTATTTAAATTGACCGGGTATCCATCTTACAGGTGTAGGGCTTTTTACTGACTTCTGCCATTGTAAAGTTAGTGGAGGTGCTGTGGATGGTTTTCTGCAGATTGTGTTGTGAGCTGCTGCAGACATTCAGGGAGGACAGAGGATTTGTTGACCCAACTCTGGACAAGTTATAGGGACTGTAGTTACAGTGTCTCTGGGTCTGTAACATGACCAACAAATGGAGCAGAGGCTGCAGAGAGGGGAAACTGTGCAAAGAGGGCGGAGGTGGGGGCTCTGCTCTACCCACCCCGGGTTTTCCAAGAGCAAAAAGAGCAGTGATCCGAATAACGAGCACGGGAAAACACCACTGTATACTCCCATCGGCTCTGAACAACAACCTTTCAGCACTTCTCTCTGTTTACTGTTCCTTAGCCAATGTTATATCCACACTGTCACTGTCCCTTTAATCCATAGGGTTCAGTTTTCCTAACCTGTCTATTGAATGTGATTTGATCAAACACCTTTTGAAAGTCCATATATATGACTTCAATCACACCACCCTCATCAACCCTCTCCATTGTTTTAGTAAAGAACGCCATCATGTTTACCTCACCACCACCTCTCTCCACTGTTGTTAAATTATCAGACTGCTTATCCGACATCCAGTACTGGATGAGCAGAAATTTCCTCCAATTAAATATTGGGAAGACTTGTTTTCACTCCCCACTCCAACTCTGCTCCCTTGCTATTGATTCCATCCCTCTCCCTGTATCAGTCTGAGATTCATACAGTTTGTTTGCAGCCTTAGTATCACATTTGATCACATAATGAGCTTTAACCTCATTTTCAGGATATCATTACAACCGCCTACTTCCACCTCAGTAACAGCGCCACACTTCACCCCTGTCTCAGCCCATCTGCTGCTGAAATTCATTCATGCCTTCCTTTTCCCGAGAAATGACTACTCCAACACACTTTTCTCTGATTTCCCACCTGCTACTCTCTGTAAATTTGATGTCCTCCAGAACTCTGCTGCCATGTCCTAAATCGTGCCACGTCCCGTGCACATATCACTGACCGACTTTGACTCCTGATCAAGTAATCTCTTTATTTAAATTCTCAAATTATTTTTCCTCCATGACCTCGCTCCCGTCCTGTATATATCTGTGCTCCTCTAATTCTGGCCTCTTGTGCATCCCTGATTTTAACTGTTCCACCATTGGTGACCACACCTTCAGTTGCCTCAGCTCCAAGCTCTAGAATACCCTCCTTACACCTCTCCGCCTCTCCATCCCGCCACCTCTCCACCACCCTTTCCTCTTTTAAGACACCCATTAAAACTTACATCTTTGACCACGCTTTTGGTCCTCTGACCTAATAATTTCTTATATCTCTCGGTGTCATGTTTTGTTTTATGAGGAAGCATCATGGGATGTTTTATTACATTAAAGACACTATATAAAATAAGTTGTTGTTGTCGTTTGCCATACATGATTTTGAATTCGCATTTGCGTGCTGCTTCTCAAATTTTATCCCTTTTATGAGTAAGGAATACTTATATCCTGCTTGTGACCTTTAGAAATTTCCAACCACCGACATTAGACTGACTGGTCATTAATACAGGTTTTACCCCATCTCTCCTTTTTTAAACAGGGAGTAACATTTACAACCCTCCAGTTCTCTGTTATCACTCCCATATCCAAGGACGATTGAAAGATTCTGTCCAGGGCCTCTGTTATTTCCACATTTCCTTTCCTCAGTAGCCTCATGCATCCCATACAGACCAGGTAAATGTTCTACTTCTTTGAGGCACAAAAAGTGTTTGGATGGAAAGTGGTTAACAGAACCTGTTTGTTCAGTGACTGTAGTTAATGTCAGTCTCCATGGACCCTAATTGTGTCACTGGAGGTTTTCCATCTTCTATTAATAAGGGATTAGTTTCAAGGTTTAATACCATTGTGCCAGTCGATCGTCAGCTTCACCACTTACAGGCATCAGCTGCACCAGAGAGAGGGAGAGGATAGATCGGAACCTGAGAACAATAGATTGGAATGTTACAACAATGGGTCAGAATCTGAGAACAGTGGATTGGAATGTTACAAACGTGGGCAGAGGATTATCATGGCCTCTTTACATGCTTTCTACAGACGATTCGCTGTCTTTAACATCCCGGATCTATTACGCACTGTTGATTATACAACATATTTACTATCCCATCCTTGCTATTGTTGGTGTCCCTGGTAAGTTTGTCAATACAGCTATTAATATTATAAACCATATTTAACTGCAATAATGTTCCTGGAATTTACTCTGCCCTCCTTACTGCTGTTGTTATTCCTGGTGAATCTCTGTCTCCAGCTATTATCTCTACAACCATTGCTAATAGTATTATAGTTCTCGTAATTTATTCTCATCTTTCCTGCTGTTACTGCCCTGGTAAGTCTTCATTTCCACAAATACGATCTGTAAACCCTGGTTCACTGAAATACTGTTCAAGTAATTTTTAGTTATCTGAAGCCCGAAACTAGTGTTATTAGTCTCCATAAGAAATCCTGTCCCCGATCTGTGAACGACATACTCCAAGTCCAATGTCTGAGACTGAACCAGACTGTTTGCAACCTCTGTGTTCTATTTAAACCTGAGCTGTGTTCATCTCCATATTCTCTCCTTCACAAACCCTGCCGACTACCACCTCTGTAATATCACCCATCTCCACCTCTGCCTCCGCCCATCTGCTGCACTAACCCTCATCTGTGCCTTTGCATAGTGTCAGTGGAAGTATCACATCACTCCCAGCACTAATAGGGATCAGCGGCTCTGGAGAGAGGAAGAGAATAGATTAGAATCAGAGAACAATAGATTGAAATGTTACAACAATGGGCAGGAGTTTCATCTGGGAGTTTAACTTTCTTTCTGCTGATTATGATCAGTTCTCATTAAACAGTCTGATCTATTCCGCACTGAGGAATATTCAATACATTTACTATCCCTTCCTGGCTATTATTGGTGTCCCTAGTAAGTCTCTGTATCTAACTATTAATTCGATAAACCATGTTTAACTGCATTCCCATTCTTGTCATTTCCTCTGCCCTCCTTGCTGCTGTTGTTATTCCTGGCAAATATATGTCTCCAGGTATTAGCTCTGTAAACCATTGTCAAGTGCATTAGAGTGCCTGTAATTTACTCTCCCATCTTTGCTGCTGTTGCTGTCCCTGGAAAGTCTGTATTTCCCGCTATGACATCTGTAAAATTTGTTTCACTGAAATAATGTTCTTGCTATTTAAATTTGGGAACAGTGGAGTTTTCATTGGTCTCTATAAGAAATTCCATCCACTATCCATGAACCATGATCTCCTCATTGCCAAATATCTGATGCTGAACCAGACAGTTTGTAACCTCTGTGTTCTATTTAAATCTGAGCTGAGTTCATCTCCATATTCTCACCAACCCTGCCTCCTACCACCTCTGTACTAACACACGTCTCCAACTCTGCCTCAGCCCATCTGCTGCATAAACATTCATCTGTGCCTTTGTTAAATACACACTTGACTATTCCAATTCTATTCTGGTCACCCTCCCAGTTATAAACCTGAATAAAACACAGCCCATCCATAACTATGCTGCATGTATTCTAACTCACACCAAATCCCGATCACCCATCACCCTTGTGCTCACTGATCTACATTAGCTCCCGGTCTGGCAGCACCTTAATTTTAATATTCTCATTATTGTGATTGTATCTCTCCATGGCCTCACCCCTCCAATTAATCCCATTCCCCTCTCCATTCCCATATTCCTACAACTCTTTTGCCTGAAAGTATTTTCTTCAATTACCTTTTAAAAGTAACTGTTTGAAAAGGCACTGTTTGAAAATTAGGGGTCGCCCTTTTCAGACAGAGATGAGGAGACTTTTCTTTTCCTCAGATGATTGTGTGATTTTGGAAATCTCTGCCTTAGAAGGTGGTGGAGGTGGGGGGGGGGGGTGGGGGGGGGGGGTCATTGTATATTTTTAACGCAGAGGGAGATAGATTTTTGTTAGGCAAGAGAATCCAAGTTTATCGGGGGTAGATGGGGGTGCGGAATTCGAAATGCAAACAGATCAGCCATGATCTTATTAGATGGTGGAGCAGGCTTGACGGGCTGAATGGCCTACTTCTGCCCCTAATTCATATGATCCTATAGTCGTTTTCTCTGTTTATCTACTCTGGCAATGATTTTCAGCTCTACAGCGCCACTGGGCCTAACGCCATGTAAGTTTGGATCCATAAAATAATACGAGCTGCTCTGCCAGTCACTTCAAGTGTTCCATGCTGGAGAGGGCTCGAGCGCCCGTTCACCAAGCATGTGCTGGCAGCGTGAGGAGGGGTCTTTATATATCTTCTGTCAGCCATTCCAGCAGCTGTGATGTACGTCTTTGAAACTTGGACTGTCCACGGAACGCCTGTGCTGGTCACTCTCAGCTGACCCTACATTCAGCAGCACGAGGAAGCCCCTCTCGTGTTATTTAAAAAGGACCAGGCATTCAACTTACAGGTGAGGGGTTTTTGGCTTCTGCTATTGTAATGTTAGTGGAGGTGCTGTGGATGGTTCTCTGGAGGTTGTGTTGTGTGCTGCTGCCGACATTCAGGGAGGACAGAGGATCTGGTGATGTAAATTTGGACAAGGTATGGGGAATGTAGTTACAGTGTCTCTGGGTCTGTCACAAATGGAGCAGAGGCTGCATAGAGGGGAAGCTCTGTAAAGTGGGAGGAAGAGGGGGCTCTGCCCTACGCACCTCCGGTTTTCCGAGAACTCTTTTGCTACCTACACCTAACCCAGGAGCAGTGTGTGAGGTGACTCTGATTCAATAAGGAGGTGGTCACAGAGTTGTGTCACCTCCTGTAACACGACCTGGAGCCTCACACCAGGGTGAGGACGGAGCTGTCAGTGGCTGTTAAGGTCACAGTTTCATTGAACTTCTATGTATCCGGATCTTTCCAGGCAGGAGCAGGAGAAGTATCCAACATCGAGTCACAGAGACTGATAGAGCCATTTACGACATAGAAAGAGTCCATTCATCCCATCATGTACATGCTGGCTCTCCATGGAGCAATCCATTCAGTCCCACTCGCCCGCTCAATCCCTGTAGCAAATTCATTTCATTCAGGTGCCCACCAGCTTTCATTTGAAATCACTGATTGTCTCTGCTTCCAACACACTTGTGGGCAGTGAGTTCCAGATCATTAACACACGCTGCATAAAGAAAAATGTTCTTCCTCATATTCCCCCTGCATCTCTTGTCCAAAACATTCAATCCGTGCTCCTAGTCTTTCTTCCATCAGTTAATGGGAACACTTTTTCATTGTCTAAATTATCCAGACCTGTCATAATCTTGTAACCTAACCTTGGAACTAAAATCCACCATCCCTGGAACCATCCTGTTAAATCTCTTCAGCACCATTTCAAAGACCTTCACAATCTTTCTGAAGTGTGATGACCAGAATTGGACAAACTAGTCCAGCTGAGACCTAACCAGAGATTTTTAAACATTCATCATAACTTCTCTGCTTTTGAACTCAATACCTCTCATTATGAAATCCAAGATGATATGTGTTTTACTAACCAATCTCTCAATATGTCCTGTCACCTTTAAAGATGGATACACATGCACCCACAGGTCTCTCTGTTCCTGCACACTGTTTAGAACTGTGTTATTAAGTCTATATTGCCTTCCTATCATCTCTGTCAAAATGCCTCACCTCACACTTGTCTCACACCTTCATCTGCCACTTGTCTGCTCAATCTACTTAGTATCTCTGTCCTGTCGCAGGTGGTTCTGAACATACTCACTGTTTGTCACAGCTCCAGGTTTGGTATCAGAGGCGGATTTTGAAATTCTACTCTGTATTCCAAGCTCCAAGTCATTTATACACAGCAAAAATAAACAGTGGCCCGAGCACTGACCCTGGGGGAACACTCACTGTCAAACATCTTGCAGTCTGAAAAACTGCCATTTACTATGATACACTCTTATCTCTATGTAAACCTTTGTTTTTATCCAACTGGACACTGACCCTCCCATTCCATCTGACTCAATGTTGGTAATTAACCTTTTCTGTGGCACTTTAACAAACACATTGTTCAAACCAATCTAGACAACATCCATCACATTCCCTTCATCAACCTTCTCTGTTACATCATCAAAAGTGCAATTAGATTAGTCAAGCATGACTTTCCTTTTGTAAATCTATGCCGGCTATCCTGAATTAACTCAAACCTCTCAACATGCCTGCTGTTTTATCCCTGATTATTGTTCTAAAACTTTTCCCACCCTGATGTTGGACTAACTGGCCTGTAGTTGTGAGGACTGTGTGTTGTCCATTGATGTATCCGCCAGGTGAGAGAGGCCATCTATGTCGGGTGAAGTTAATACATCATTTTCTCCCTCAGCGGGGAGAAGCACGATAAGGGTATCCCTGGCTTTGTCAGGAGAGCCACATTCCTGATGGTCGAGGTGTCTCGACGGTGTCCCCATGTCAACGGGGAGAGGTACAGGAACTGACTAAAATCTCACTCCATTAATGTACAGTTGATGTGTGAGCATGCCCAGTACATCATGTTGGTGAATGTCCCACTATCCTGGCAGCAGCCACAATAACTTCATTCTGAAGCAGTCAGCCAGTCCCAACACATCGGCCTCCCATGCAGAACCAGAATGTGGCTCCACGGAGACAGATGTAACCACCCCGCCCTCTCCAGACACAGCTCATGTTTCTACAACCCCAAACTTCCTCCCACCGCCAACCAACCTCACACAATTAATATGTGTATAACGTGAACAATGAAGTCACCAGGAACAAGGTGGAACGGACCACCAGTGTGATGAAGCAATGCTTCCACTGTCCGAACCGTGTGAGGTTGGTTGGCTGCTACCAGGATAGTGGACATTCACCAACATGATGTACTGGGCATGCTCACACACCAAGTGTACATTAATGGAGTGAGATTTTATTCAGTTCCTGTACCTTTCCCCGTTGACATGGGGACACCGTAGAGACACCTCGACCATCAGGAATGTGGCTCTCCTGACAAAGCCACGGGACCTCTTATCCTGCTTCTCCCCGCTGAGGGAGTAAATGATGTATTACCTTCACCCGACATAGATGGCCTCTCTCACCTTGTGGACACATCAATGGACAACACACAGTCCTCACAACTACAGGCCAGTTAGTCCAACATCAGTGGTGGGAAAAGTTTTAGAACAATAATCAGGGGGAGCCCTCCAGTACACACTGGATCAGGTGTCCAAGTTCATGGTGTTCTGCTGCACCCTTCATATCATCACCATCATGAGCACACAGGCATTGGCACCAGGAATCCGGAGGAAAACTCAGGAGGAGGAGCAGGAGGCAGGGAGAATATTTCCTGGATGCCTTTGACCCAGAAAGACCGTCAGAGAGTTTCTGCTTATATTCTGTTTCCCATAGGACAACTTCCCTTCCCCACCATGGATCCCCCATTCTCCACCATTACACCCATCTGAGACGCCCCATCACAGTGTCCCCGTGGTCACCAACCTGCAATAAAAAACACCAACAACAATCTTTTCATTAACATCTTTATCCAACAGCACATCCAATTATACAAACAAAACTGAACTATTCAACCTTGTGTATTCCCTTAGTGCCTGTCTTGTGGGTTCCCTCGACTTGCCTAGTGCTCCGATACAGTGTTTCTCCAGTGACTGCAGCATGGCTGGTGGAAGTCTGCTGACTTTCACTGGGGAGACTGCATATGGCCTTGCAGGATGTCCTCGAGCAGCTCTGTGACTTGAGGACTCGGAATCGGACTGCACCACCTCGACATGGGCAGCAGCAGCCCGGGCTGGCTGATGGGTAACAGCAAGCACACTGGTGGAGTGACAGTGAATGGAGAACAAATACTGTCATCCTGAGAGAAGACAACAGGTTCCTGCTCCACGGAGACACTGTCATTCCCACGGGGCGACACCGCAGCAATCCTAGTAATCTACTGGATCACAGATTGCTGGACTGCTGTGAGATCCTGCAAACCCCTTTGAACACTGTGATCCACAGCCATGATGGCAGCAGTCTGATCCTGCATGGCAGCAAGCATGGATCTCATGACCTCAGTCTGAGCTTCCACTGCAGCATTGAAACGTCATATAATTCTGGTCTCTTGAACATCCCGAGTTTAATTACTCTACCATTGGCGGCCGTGCCTTCATCTGCCGAGGCCCTAAGCTCTTCAAGAGAAGAGCAGAGCTTCTTCAAGGTAGGCATTCCTGGAAGAGAAGTGACAGTGAATTAAATACTAAAATGAAAGCAAAATACTGCGGCTGCTGGAACTCTGCAATGAGAACAGAAATTGTCATAAATAGTCAGCAGGTCTGGCACCATCTGTGTAGAGAGAAACAGAGTTTACGTTTCAGCTCTGCCTTACATACCTCGTGTTTTCCAAGAGAAAAAAGAGCAGTGGTCCTAATATCGAGCCCTAGGGAACACCACTATCTACTGTCATTGAGTCTGAACAGCAACCTTTCAACACTTCTCTCTGTTTACTGTTCCTTAGTCAATGTTATAGCCACACTGTCACTGTCCCTTTAATCCATAGGGTTCAGTTTTCCTAACCATTCATCAGAACTGGTAAAGGTTAGAAATGTAACAATCTGTCATTTAAACTCTCCCCTTTCCGTCCCATCACAATCCTTCCTTCGTGTTCTTCTTCCCCCTTCCCCTCTTTCACTTGCTCAAAGACTGTTACATTTCGAACGTTTACCTGTTCAATTGACTATTTCCTATCATATGCCAATGACATTGTATTTCTGCCTTTACTTATTCAGAACTCTCTTAAAATTCCGCTTCCCCCGTCCCGCCCCGCCCCGCAACTCTTAGTGATGACACACACACGTTTGATCGAGTGTAAACTCTCTCTGTCTCCAAATCCATTTGGGCAGGAATATTAAAAACCAAGAATGTTATCTGAATGGTGATGGATTGAAGAAATCTGAGATGCAGAGGGATATGCGTATCCTGGTGCATGAATTGTATAAGGTTAGTCTGCAGGTTCAGCAAGTAATTCGGAAAGCTAATAGAATATTATCATTTATTGCGAGCGGAATAGGACACAAAATTAGGGTGTTTATATTTCAGTTATACAGAGACCTCATCTGGAGTACTGTGTACAGTATTGGTCTCCTTATTTAAGAAAGGATGTAAATGGGTTGGATGCAGTTCAGAGAAGTTTTACTGGACTAATACCTGGAATGGGCGGGTTAACTTATGTTGAAAAGCTGGTCAGGCTCGTCTTATATCAGCTGGAGTTTACAAAAGTAAGAGGCGACAGGATTGAAGAATATAAGACTCTGAGTGTGGGACAGAGCAAGTGAGGGAGACAGAGAGAGAAACAGAGAGAGAGAGAGAGCTCAGTGCATCTGCTGCTGAAACCCTCATCCATGTCTATGTTACCTCAGGACTTGACTATTCTAACACACTCCTGGCTGGTCTCCCACATTCGACTATCTGTAACCTTCTCATCATCCAAACCTCTGCTGCCATCTTCTAATTTACATTAAATTTTGTTCACCCAACACCCCTGTGCTCACTGACCTACATTGGCTCTTGGTCCAGTAACATCTCAATTTTAATATTCTCACTCATGTGATCAAATCCCTCATGTCCTCACCCCTCTAATTATCCCAATCCCCTGTTCATTACCAATATTCCTGAAACTTGTTCATCTTAAAGTCTTTTTCTAATTCCCTTTTTAAAGTGAGTTTATTACCCTCCGTCTCTCTCACTGACCACACATTCCATCTCTCCAGCTCCACTGGTGCTGTGGAAGTTTAGATCCATAAAATGGTATGAGCTGCACTGCCGGTCACATCCAGCACATTGTGCAGGACACCCAGGCTGGCCGGGGTGCTAGCGTGTGTGTAACGTGTGTGTGTCTGTAGTGTGAGGAAGGGACTGAATATGGTCTCAATCCCCCACTCCAGCAGCTGTGATGTACATCTTTCAAACCTGGTCTTTGCATGTCCACTGACCGCCTGTGTTAGTCACTCTCAGCTGAACATACATTCAGGAGCACGAGGAACCCCCTCCAGTGTTATTTAAAGGATGAGGCATCCAACCTACAGGTGAGGGGCTTTTAACTTACTTCTGCAACTGTAAAGTTAGTCGAGGTGCTCTGGATGTTTTCTGGAGGTTGTGTTGTGAGCTGCTGCAGACATTCAGGGTCGACGGAGGATTTGGTGACCCAACTCTGGACGAGGTATGGGGACTGTAGTTACAGTGTCGCTGTGTCTGTAACATGATCAACAAATGGAGCAGAGGCTGCAGAGAGGGGAAGCTCTGTAAAGAGGGAGGAGGAGAGGGCTCTGCCTTACATACCTCGTGTTTTCCAAAAGAAAAAAGA
Organism: Heterodontus francisci; assembly: GCF_036365525.1. Taxonomy (NCBI): domain Eukaryota; kingdom Metazoa; phylum Chordata; class Chondrichthyes; order Heterodontiformes; family Heterodontidae; genus Heterodontus; species Heterodontus francisci. The sequence continues at coordinate 296,945 of NW_027142112.1, read as the reverse complement.
GCAGTGGTCCTAATACTGAGCCCTAGGGAACACCACTGTCTACTGTCATTGAGTCTGAACAACAACCTTTCACCACTTCTCTCTGTTTACTGTTCCTTATTCAATGTTATATCCACACTGTCTCTGTCCCTTTAATCTATAGGGTTCAGCTTCCCTAACCTGTCTATTGAATGTCACTTAATGAAACACCTTTTGAAAGTCCATATATATAACTTCAATCACACCACCCTCATCAACCCTCTCCATTGTTTTATCAAATAACTCCATCAAGTTTACCTCACCACCACCTCTCTCCACTCCTCCACTGTTGTTAAATTATCAGACTGCTTATCCGACATCCAGTACTGGATGAGCAGAAATTTCCTCAAATTAAATATTGGGAAGACTGAAGACATTGTTTTCACACCCCACGTCAACTCTGTTCCCTTGCTACTGATCCCATCCCTCTCTCTGGTAACAGTCTGAGATTCGGACAGTATGTTTGCAACCTTGGTGTCACATTTGACCACAAAATGAGCTTGAACCTCATTTCAGGATATCGTTACAACCGCCTATTTCCACCTCAGTAACATCGCCCGACTTCACCCCTGTCTCAGCCCATCTGCTGCTGAAACCTCATTGATGCATTCGTCACCTCTAGATGTGATGATTCCAACTCACTCCTGGCTGATCTCCAACATTCTACTCTCTGTAAACTTGAGGTCATCCAAAACTTTGCTGCCCATGCCTCAGCTCACACCAAGTCCTGTTCATCTATTACTGACCGACATTGGTTCCCAGTCATCAATGTCTTGATTTTAAAATTCTCAACCTCGTTTTCAGATGCCACCATGGTCTCTTCCCCACCCCACCTCCATATATCTGTAATCTCCTCCACCTCCACAACCCACTGCGATACATGTGCTCCTCTAATTTCAGCCTCTTGTGCAGCCCCGATTTTAATCCCTACACCACTGGCGTCCGGGCTTTCAGCTGCCAAGGCCCAAAGTTCTGGAATATCCTCACAGCACAGTTTTCTTTTTTCATTCTTTCATGCGATGTGGATTTCACTGACAAGACCAGCATTTGTTGCCCATCCCCAATTGCCCTTGATAACTGAGTGGTTTGCTGGACATTTCAGAAGTCAGTTTAGACTCAACCACATTGTTGTGGGTCGGGAGTCACATGGAGGCCAGACCATATAAGGATGGCAGATTTCCATTGCAAAAGAACATCAGTAATCAAGGCTGTTTTTTTTTTTAACGATGATCAATGATAGTTTCATGACACCATTGCTGAGAATAGCTTTCAAATGCAGATTTGTATGAATTAATTGAATTTTATAACTTATTGAAATTTAAATTGCACCAGTTGACACGGTGGGGTTTGAACCCATGTCCTCAAAAAATCAGCCTGATCCTCGGTATTACAATTTTGGTAATATTACCACGACGCTACGGTTACCACCTTTCCGTCTCGCTTTCCTCCTTAAAACCTATCTCTTTGTTCAAGCTGTTGGCCATCTGACCTGATATCTCCTGTTGTGTCTCAGTGTCATACTTTGCTTCATAATGATCCTGTGAAGCACTTTGGGATGTTTTATAACATTAAAAGCACTATATAAATATAAGTTGTTGTTGAGGTTTCCCAGACATGCTTTGTCATTAGCATATCCCTACTGCTGTCTATTTATTATTCCATGTTTTTCAAAGCAATGAATATATTTGTCCTGGGTTATGAAATTTCCCCATCAGTGACATTAAACTGTCTGGTCAGTAAATACAGTGTCTACCCCATCTCTCCTATTTTTCAAGGAGGATTGAAAGATTCTGTCCAGTGCCTCCGCTATTCCCACCTTTCCTTCCCTCAGCATCTCTCATACATCCCATCCAGACCGGATAAATGTTCTACTTTATTGTGGTACAAACAGTGCTGGACTGAAAGGGGTTAACTGAACCTGTTGGTTCAGTGACTGGAATTAATGTCAGTCTCCATGGACCCTAATTGTTTCACTGGAGGGTTTCCATCTTCTATTAATAAGGGAGTCCTTTCAATGTATTATCACATAGTGTCAACAGGAGCATCAAACCCGGCAGTAAGAGGGACCAACAGCTCCAGACAGAGGGAGAGGATAGATCAGAATCTGAGAACAATAGATTGGAATGTTACAAAAATGGGTCAGAATCTGAAAACAATCGATGGGAATGTTCCAACAATGCACAGGAGTTTCATCTGGCAATTTGACGATCTTTCCACATATTATGACTGGTACTTATTAGATGATCGTATCTATTTTGCTCTTCAGATTATTCAATATATTTACTATCCCATCCTCGCTATTGTTGGTGTTCCTGGTAAGACTCTTTATCCAGCTATTAATTCTATAAACCGTGTTTAACTGCATTACTGCACCTGACATTTTCTCATCCCTCTTTGCTGTTGTTGTTACTCCTGGTGAATCTTTGATACAGGCTGTAAACTCTACGAAGCATTGCTAATTTTGTTACTGGTCGTGCAATTTCCTCTCTTGGTGTTGCTTCTTTTAATGTTCCTGGTAAGACCCTATATAGAGCTAGCAGATCGTTGTTGTGCCTAATCTGCACTTTCTCTTAAAGAATTCACAGAAGCGGACTGGTGGAAGGTATATCAATGTTTATTCACGCATTAAATCATCAGGTACAAGCACTAAATACTTGCACGTTATACTACCCGTCAAGTCACGAGGTGATCAGTCTCAGACTAGCGGCTGCACTTTTGTTCTCTGAGTCCTTGACACAGGGAACCTTCTTGACTGTTCTTCCCTGGGGTTCTCGTGCCGTCACCAGTTTCAGCCATTGTCTACTATGAGTCTAATCATCTCTCATGTCCATAGCAACTCTTTTATCTGGTTTGTGCAAGGATATTGTCTGGTAGAATCCCTCTCTTGTTTCAGCCTGTTTTTCTGTACTGTTTACAATTCCTTGGCCATCTGTTTGCTGTGCTCCTTTCTATCCAGCCCCCACTATATTTCAAAACGTTGTGTATTGTTGTGTGACGAGTCCTTTTGTTTCAACCAAGTTCTTATGCGTTTTTACTGAGTCTACAGCCCTCCCCGCCCTCCTTTGATCCTGCAGGGCTATGCCCAAGCAAATACACTCTCCCGTCTCTTCGGTAGTACACTTGTGTAATACAATTTAATTGTTAACGCAATATCCTAAGTAGTGTAATGTTAAAGAAAGCACAATTTAAACATCATTGTTACATAATTAATCACTTGTGTGATCATAATACAGTCGCAATTTAATTTGTAGAATACATTTGTCATTCATTAATTCATTTTAAGTATCTACCAATAGTTATACAACTACCCTCGTGTTACATATTTAATTGTCTATCTTTTTATAGAACAAGTTTGAATACTGATTGCCTTTAAGGTAGCTGTCCAACATGCATCCATACATCCTCGCACATTCCTTAATCAATTTCTTAAGTTTCCGAATTAAGTATGTCACATATATCACCATGATACCCAAAACAACTATCAGGACATGGGAGATAATTCTAAACCAGGGGTGTATCTGCACGTTTGTCCCCAATTCCATAAGCCCTCCCACCAGGAAAATCATTTATCTCGTCAATCTCATCTTGTATTATCTTCCACTGTTGTTCCAGATTGTAGTACACTACACCAATGGTTTCTAGTTGCTGCCTCTCTTGACCCAAACGTATGGGCAATGGCTGAATAGTATATTCATGTTCCCGGAGGTAATTTATCAAGTCGTCCTTAACACTTTGTTTCACAGTTATCGTTTCTGTTTTTCTTTTATGTATTCTACAAATCCATCTTCTCTAATCTGGTTGGTATTTGTGGGTATAAAAGAAACGTACTGTTCCTCACCAGACAAATCCGGTTATGTCCATACTGGTACTCCTTCATTGTGGTGGTTAAGCAATATCTCCCCTTTCCCTTATAGGCCACATGGGTTAACCTGATAATGCCTTCCTGGTTTCCATGGTGCAATTTACAGTGGTATTAAATCCACACTTTTATTCTGCTGTTTTATATGTATGTATGTATATATATATATATATAGAGTGAGGACACATGACCACCTGGTTTTCCAGACTACACTTAGACAAAGTTGTCCCAATTATCTCCTTTCCAATTTTCACAACATAGGTCAATATATCATAGTATTTTCAGTAATCCTTTCCCCTTTCCTCGCTGCATCTACTATTCTCTGCAGTAGTGGTTCAGATGGAAAAGGTTTGCCATCTGCTGACACAAAACCTCTCACTTCCCACAGAGGTAGGTACTCGGTCAAACTGTTACACACGTACATACTGTCAGAATTTATATCAACCAGTGGGGGAAACATGTGTGGTTGTGTCACCACAAAGCGACTGCAGCTAGTTCTGAACGCTGCACAGTTAAACTCACCAGTAACTGTAAGGCAATGTCTTTAATAGGTTTTCCATTATGATACTGTACATGTAATCCGCACTTTTCCTGCCTCATCCCATCCTCCACTATAGAGGAACCGTCAACAACAATTTTGAGTGCTGGTTTGATTTCTGGTTCCTTCCTTTGTACACACCGCTCCCCCAACCAACCCCCACCCCATCCCCCCACCACACCCACCCCCACCCCCCGCCCAGATGATTTTGACACAAAATGTCCCTTGAGGGTCTTTGCTGTCAAAACCTTTCACACATGGGGTTCAGCCTGGTAGATTAAATTGTCTGCCAAGCATGTCAAAGTCTTTTCCTTTTTTACTGAAATATCTCTACCTTGCAAGAGCAAGGTCCACCGAGCAATACGATCCTGACTAACATTACCAACCTTCAGTCCTCCATCTAGTAACAACTGGAGTGACGTGTGTTCAGTTCGGATAGTAACGGGGCTGAGGTTGACGATATAAGTACAATTTTGAATCACCCAGAAGACGGCCAGCAAATCTTTTTCACACACTGTGAAGGCCCTTTCTACAGACGTTAACAAGTGAGATGTGCATGCCGCTGGGCAGAATGGGCCATGTTTTTTTTCCTGCAGCAATACCGCAGATAAGGTGGTATCTGTGGTAGCGACCTCGAGAGAAAAGGGTAGGGGTGGGTCCGGCACCTGTAACACCTGAGCTATGGTCAGCACCTGTTTTAATTCCGTAACCGCTGACTTACGCTGACACCAGGAATCAATATGGTTCCTGCAATAACCAACGAAGCCCAAAATTGATCTCAGACCATTAATATCTTGTGGTAGGTGGAGTTTGAGGAATGTCTGTACTCGTATCTGCTCTATCTCATGCTTTCTCTGTGTTATCACCATTCCCAAACAGGAAATATTTTCTTTCATTAGCTGTGCCTTTTTAGGTGTAACTGTCACTCCGACCTTCCAGAGGAGATGAAGGAACTCCTCCAGTAGCTCTAGCTGCTCCTCCTTACTCTCCGTTAGGAGCAGTAGCTCATCAGCATATTGTATCAAACATTCTGATCGGGAGAAAGGACTGTGCCTGTCCCCTGTGCCAACCACTGGTGGAATGTTGACGGACTATCATGTAATCCATGGGGGAGACACATCCAGGTGTACAGTTGTCCGGGAATGTAAACACAAATTTATATTGACACTCTCGTGCCAGCGAGAGTCCGGATAAATCTCCATCTGCCGTTTCTCCGCCCAAGTCTCCAACCGATCTATATCCTGTTGTATCTTCTGACAATCCTCATCATTATCCACAACTCCACCAACCTTTGTGTCATCCGCAAACTTACTAATAAGACCAGCTCCATTTTCCTCCAAATCATTTATATATACTACAAACAGCAAAGGTCCCAGCACTGATCCCTGTGGAACACCACTAGTCACAGCCCTCCATTCAGAAAAGCCCCCTTCCACTGATACCCTCTGTCTTCTCTGACCGAGCCAGTTCTGTCTCCATCTTGCCAGCTCACCTCTGATCCTGTGTGACTTCACCTTTTGTACCAGTCTGCCATGAGGGACCTTGTCAAAGGCTTTACGGAAGTCCATATAGATAACACCCATTGCCCTTCCTTCATCAATCATCTTCGTCACTTCCTCAAAAAACTCTATCAAGTTAGTGAGACAAGACCTCTCCTTCACAAAACCATGCTGCCTGTCGCTACTAATAAGTTCATTTGTTTCCAAGTGGGAGTAAATCCTGTCCCGAAGAATCCTCTCTAATAATTTCCCGACCACTTGACGTAAGGCTCACCAGCCTATAATTTCCTGGATTATCTTTGCTGCCCTTCTTAAACAAAGGAACAACATTGGCTATTCTCCAGTCCTCTGGGACATCACCTGCAGCCAATGAGGATGCAAAGATTTCTGTCAAGGCCGCAGCAATTTCTTCCCCTGCCTGCCTCAGTATTCTGCGTTAGATCCCATCAGGCCCTCGGGACTAATCTAGCTTAATGCTTTGCAAGACGCCCGACACCTCCTCCTTGTTGATAACGACCTGACGAGACGATCTGCACTCCCTTCTCTGGAGACATCATCCACCAAGTCCTTCTATTTGGTGAATACTGATGTAAAGTTGCCATTTAGTACCTCACCCATTTCCTCTGGCTGCACACATAGATTCCATCCTCTGTCCCACCCTTTCCCTGCTTGCTCTTTATATACGTATAAAAAGCCTTGGGATTCTCCTTAATCCTGCATGCCAATGACTTTTCATAACCGCTTTTAGCCATCCTGAATCTTTGCTTAAGTTCCTGCCTCCTTTCTTTATATTCCTCAAGGGCTTCGTCCATTCCCAGTCTTATAGCCCTGACGAATGCTTCCTTTTCCTTTTTTGACTATGCTCACACTATCCTTCCTTATCCAAAGTTCACTGGAACATGCTGGTCCTGGATTCTAATCAACTGACGTTTGGAAGACTCCCACATGTCAGATTTTGATTTACCCTCCAACAGCCGCCCCCAATCTCAATTTTTCAGTTCCTGCCTAATATTAATATTTCATTCGTGGAAGCTTCCAACATTCATACATTTGAATCAAAAGACACAGGAACTTGATTTTACTCATTTGAAATTTCACTAAATCATTTTCTTTTTATATCACTCTGCAATAAACTTCGTCATGGAGACCTCTGACCCCGCCCCCCCCCCCGTAAATAATGGTTCATACATAATGCCAGGGTGGGGGGGGCGTCTAAGTCTCGATTGGGGGTTCGGGGGATGGTCATCCCAAGGACTGTAACCATCATCATGGTACTTAGTGGCCTTAACTGTCAAGCCGGCCTGATTAAAGCCGTCATTGTCATCATCATCCTTCGCTGCAAACGCGCATATTATATCTCATTGCGCTGAGAATTAAGACTGTTATTTACTTATCTCCTGCTGACATTTGGTATGATCCGCTGACTGGTACATCCACTCCTTCTGTGAACAGAGCAGAACCATCAATGTGGTCTGAAAGTCAGAGCATTTCTGTTCCACTCTTGTGAGCAGTTTGTTTATCTTGATGCAAAAAATATCATTAGACCAATTATGCCTGTTGTCAAAAAAGTATTGCTGAAATTTCTCAACGTAGGCACAAGCAAGCAAATTATCCAGTATGAAAGAGAGGAGATCTTCATTTTCCACTGCGTTGTGACAACGCACTTGATGCACACACACTCATTCACCTTCCCTCTGTGTTTGGGCTACTTAAAACTTTGATCTGTAGGTGAAAAGAAGGTGTGTTTCTACATTCTACTGTCGGATCCTCTCTTGGAGAAATTTTGACAACTGTATGTCAAATTTGGAACCTATTGCCCATCATGAAAGGGTACCCTTCACCTTTCAATCTTCTGTCAGATTTTCACTCTTGTGAGCTGTTCCTTCACTCTCTCCGCTTCCTTCTCAGTCTGACCGAGACAGTATTCAACCTTGTCAGCTTGAGTCTGGAATTGGCTTAAGACAGACCCCTGGCCCGTGCACTGTTTAACTGAAAAACCTATCCATGAGGGCCACTTGCCCTTCAATTATTTTCGGAATCCCAACTCCCAATCTGGCTTAACCATAATTACTCAACCGTTCAGCAATCCATTGAATTCGTAAATTAGTTCGAACTTACCAAGACTATTTAAAAGAGCCATAAAAAGCGGACTGGCAGAAGTATATAAATGTCACACAGTAAATCATCAAAGTACAAACTCTCCCTACTTGCACGTTATATTACCTATCAGGACACAAGGTGACCAGTCTCAGACTTGCGGTTGCTCTTCTGATCCCTGAGTCCTAAACTCAGGGTGTCTTCGCGAGTGTTCTTACCCGGGGTTCTAGTGCCATTCCCAGTTTCAGTCAGGGGTTAACTCTTGTTTCCAAGCCCCTTCCCTCTTAATTACTCATAGGGTTCTGGTATAATGACATAATGACAATTCCATATTGGGTTCAGTAAGAGACTGGTCAGCACTTTCATTTCTCACACTCTCCCATTGTCTACTGTGAGTCTAATCATATCTCGTGTCCACAGCAACTCCTTTATCTGGTGTGTGCAAGGCACTCACTGGAAGCATCTCATTCTCTTTCAGTCTGTTTTCTGGACTGTTTGAAATTCTCTGTGTCATTTGTGTGCTCTTCCTCCTTTCACCAAGCCCCCCTAAGTTTGAAAACACTGTGTATTGTTGTCTGACTAGCCCTGTGTCTCAACTAAGTTCTTATGTGCTTTTACTGGGTATACAGTTTCATCGTCAATAAGTCACTAAAGACAAACAAGCAGGTTCAGCAAGCAATAAGAGGGCTAATGGTATGTCCGCCTTTATTGCAAGAATATTTGAGTACAGAAGTAGTGAAGGCTTACTTCAATTGTACAGAACCTTGGTTAGACCTCACCTGGAGTACTGTGTGCAGTTTTGGTCCCTTTACCCAAGAAGGATATTATTGCCATCGAGAGAATGCATGAAAGGTTCACCAGACTTGTTCCTGGGATGGAAGGACTGCCCTATGAAGAGTGATTGGGTAAACTGGGCGTGTAGTCTCTAGAGTTTCGAAGAATGAGAGGGTATCTCTTTGAAACCTACAAAACATTGAAAGGGATAGTCAGGGCAGATGTAGGTAATATGTTCCCCAAGGTTGGGGAGACTAGAATCAGCAGACACACTTTCAAAATAAGATGGAAGCCATTTAGGACTGAGCTGAGGAGACATTTCTTTACTCAGAGGATTGTGAACTTTCGGAATTCTCTACTCCAGAGAGTTGTGGAAGCTCAGTGATTGAGTCTGCTTAAAGTAGAGATTGACAGATTTCTAAGTACCACTGACAGAGAGGGATATGGGGATAATGTGGGAAAAAGGCATTGAAGTGGATGATCAGCCACTATCATATTGAATGGCAGAGCAGGCTTGATGGGCTGAATGGCCTACTTCTGCTCCTATGTTCCTAAACTGCTTAACTCGTTCAGACTCGAGGCGGTTTAGTCAGGCTGCTTTCGGAGCGTTGGGAATTTTTGCTGGGACACCGCTGGTACTATCTCATATGCGCCCAAGATAGAATTTTTAGTTATCTTATAATCTGATGAACTTTCATCTGACAACAATGAATAAACCTCATGGGCTTTTCCTGTTACTTTGTTTTGTAAAAACAGTATCTAGTTCTCTGCCAGCCATTTCAGCTGCTTTGCAAGCTTTTCAAAAGTGATGAAAAATTCTGCCACATCCTCCTCATTCAACTTTAGAATGAACTGGGTGAACTTTAAGAGCTCAGCACATTGTCCTGGGCGAGGGGCAGCTCCCTCACTAGCTGTGTCTTCACTCGGTGTACTGGGTCTTCCTCTAGTTGTTTGAGCCGCCTTAACTCCCTTTCCTCCTTCTCCTTCTGGAACACTCTTATTTTCTTCCCTTTCTTGCTCTATCTGGAATTCTAATTCGAGTCTATTCTGTTCTAGTTGTACCTCAGCGAACATTACCCAACCTGTTAGTGATCTAAACCTGTTTGAGTATTCAGCTTCAAGTGAAAACTGGTTGGCCACAAGTCTTAGGATTTCGGGTTTCCTCGCTTTTGGACAGAGAGTAATCCCTAACTGTCCAGCTACATTACTCAACTTTTCAACAGAGAGAGCTTTTAACATGTCCCGAGTTACTTCACTCTGTATGTAACTCTTTTTTGCCAATGTAACTCCTTTATTCACAAAGGGAGGGAGACAGAAACTACAGGCCAGTTGGCTTCACAGCTCTCTTGCGGGAAATGTGAGACGTAATTATTCAAAACGTATTCGCAGACAGTTAGAAAATAAATCAAAGTAATCAGGCAGAGTCAGCATGGTCTTCTGAAAGGGGAATCATGTTCAATCAATTTGTTGGAGTTCTTCGAAGTAGTAACATGTACTGTGGAGAAAGGGGAACCAGTGGATGTACTGTACTTAGATTTCCAGGAAGCATTTGATCAGGTGCCAGATCAAAGGTTAATGTGGAAATTAAAAGCTTACAGTGTAGGGGGTAACACACTGGCATTGACAGAGGATTGAACAAGAACAAAGAACAAAGAACAGTGCAGCAAAAGAACAGGCCATTCGGCCCTCCAAGCCTGCGCCAATCTTGATGCCTGCCGAAACTAACACCTTCTGCAGTTACGGGGCCCATATCCCTCTATTCCCTTCCCAGTCACATTTTTGTCAAGATGTCTCTTAATCGTCGCTATTCTGCCACCTCCCCTGGCAGCAAGTTCCAGGTACTCACCACCCTCTGTGTCAAAATCTTACCTCGCACATCCACTCTAAACTTTGCCCCTCGCACCTTAAACCTATGTCCCCGAGTAACTGACTCTTTCACCCTGGGAAAAAGCTTCTGACTATCCGCTCTGTCCATGCCGCTCATAACTTTGTAAACCTCTATCATGTCGCCCTTCCACCTGCATCGTTCCAGTGAAAACAATCCGAGTTTTTCCAACCTCTCCTCATAGCTAATGCCCTTCAGACCAGGCAACATCCTGGTAGACCTCCTCTGTACCCTGTCCAAAGCCTCCACGTCCTTTTGGTAGTGTGGCGACCAGAATTGCAGACAATATTCTAAGTGTGGACTAACTAAGGTTCTGTACAGCTGCAACATGACTTGCCAATTTTTATACTCTGTGCCCCGACCGATGAAGGCAAGCATGCCATATGCCTTCTTGACTAACTTATCCACCTGCGTTGCCACTTTCAGTGACCAGTAGACCTGTACGCCCAGATCTCTCTGCCTATCAATACTCCTAAGGGTTCTGCCATTTGCTGAATACCTCCCACCTGCATTAGACCTTCCAAAATGCATTACCTCACATTTGTTTGGATTGAACTCCATGTACCATTTCTCTGCCCAAGTCTCCAACCGATCTATTTCCTGCTGTATCCGCTGACAATCCTCATCATTATCTGCAACTCCACCAACCTTTGTGTCATCTGCAAACTTACTAATCAGACCAGCTACATTTTCCTCCAAGTCATTTATATGTACTACAAACAGCAAAGGTCCCAGCAATGATCCCTGCAGAACACCACTTGTCACATCCCTCCATTCAAAACAACACCCACCCACTGTTACCCTCTGTCTTCTGTGACGACGCCAGTTGTGTATCCATCTTGCCAGCTCACCTCTGATCCCGTGTGACTTCACCTTCTGCACCAGTCTGCCATGCGGGACCTTGTCAAAGGCTTTACTAAAGTCCATACAGACAACATCCACCGCCCTTCCCTCATCAATCATCTTCGTCATTTTCTCAAAAAACTCAATCAAATTAGTAAGACACGACCTCCCCTTCACAAAACCATGCTGCCTCTCGCTAATAAGTTCGTTTGTTTCCAAATGGGAGTAAATCCTGTCCCAAAGAATCCTCTCTAATGGTTTCCCTACCACTGACGTAAAGCTCACCGGCCTATAATTTCCTGGATTATCCTTACCCCCCTTCTTAAACAAAGGAACAGCATTGGCTATTCTCCAGTCCTTTGGGACCTCCCCTGTAGCCAGTGAGGATGCAAAGATTTCTGTCAAGGCCCCAGCAATTTCTTCCCTTGCCTCCCTCAGTATTCTAGGGTAGATCCCATCATGCCCCGGGGTCTTATCTACCTTAATACTTTGCAAGACACCCAACACCTCCTCCTTTTTGATAATGAGATAACTGAGACTATCTGCACTCCCTTCCCTCGGCTCATCATCCACCAAGTCCTTCTCCTTGGTGAATACTGATGCAAAGTACTCATTTAGCACCTCACCTATTTCCTCTGGCTCCACGCATAGATTCCCATCTCTGTCCTTGAGTTGCCCAACCCTTTCCCTGGTTAACCTCTTGCTCATTATATATGTATAAAAAGCCTTGGGATTTTCCTTAATCCTGTTCGCCAATTACTTTTCATGACCCATTTTAGCCCTCCTAACTCCTTGCTTAAGTTCCTTCCTACTGTCCTTATGTTCCTCAAGTGCTTCTGCTGTTCCTTGCCTTCCAGCCCTTACAAATGCTTCCTTTTTCTTTTTGACTAGGCTCACAATATCCCGTGTTATCCAAAATTCCCGAAACTTGCCAAACTTGTCTTTCTTCCTCACAGGAACATGCTGGTCCTGGATTCTAATGAACTGACGCTTGAAAGGCTCCCACATGTCAGATGTTGATTTACCCTCAAACAGCTGCCCCCAATCTAAATTCTTCAGTTCCTGCCTAATATTGTTATAATTAGCCTTCCCCCAATTTAGCACCTTCACCCGAGGACTACTCTTGTCCTTATCCACAAGTACCTTAAAACTTATGGAATTATGGTCACCGCTGCCGAAATGCTCCCCCACTGAAACTTCAACCTCCTGGTCGAGCTCATTCTCCAATGCCAGGTCCAGAATGGCCCCATCCCTGGTTGGACTATCTACATACTGTTTCAAGAATCTCTCCTGGATGCTCCTCACAAACTCTGCCCCATCCAAGCCCCTAGCACTAAGTGAGTCCCAGTCAATATTGGGGAAGTTAAAATGAAGCACCACTACAACCCTGTTACCATTACATCTTTCCAAAATCTGTCTACATATCTGCTCCTCTCCCTCCTGCTGGCTGTTGGGAGGCCTGTAGTTATCCCCCAACATCGTGACTGCACCCTTCCTATTCCTGAGCTCCACCCATATTGCCTCGCTGCATGACCCCTCTGAGGTGTCCTCCCACAGTACAGCTGTGATATTCTCCTTAACCAGTAATGCAACTCCCCCACCCCTTTTACATCCCCCTCAATCCCGCCTGAAGCTTCTTAAGCCTGGAACATTTAGCTGCCAATCCTGCCCCTCCCTTAACCAAGTCTCTGTAATGGCAACAACATCATATTTCCAAGTACTAGTCTTAACTCTAATTTCATCTGCCTTACCTGTTATACTTCTCGCGTTGAAACAAATGCACTTCAGGCCACCAGTCCCGCTGTGCACAGTCACATCTCCCTGCCTGCTCTTCCTCTAAGTCCTACTGGCCTTATTTACTATGTCCTCCTCATTTACTTCACTAGCTGTCCTACTGCTCTGGTTCCCACCCGCCTGCCACAATAATTTAGACCCTCCCGAGTGACGCTAGCAAACCTTGCAGCCAGGATATGTGTGCCCCTCCAGTTTAGATGCAACCCGTCCTTCTTGTACAGGTCCCATCTGTCCCTGAAGAGAGCCCAATAATGCAGATATCTGAAACACTCCCTTCTACACCAGCTGCTCAGCCACGTGTTTAGCTGCACTATCTTCCGATTTCTAGCCTCACTGGCACGTGGCACAGGGAGTAATCTAGAGATTACAACCCTGGAGGTCCTGTTTTTTAACTTACTACCTAACTCCCTAAAATCCCACTGCAGGACCTCATCACTCTTCCTGCCGATGTCGTTGGTACCGATGTGTACCACCACCTCTGGCTGTTCACCCTCCCCCTTCGGAATGCCCCCTATCTGTTCAGATACATCCTTGACCCTGGCACCAGGGAGGTAACATACCATCCTGGAGTCTCTTTCACGTCCACAGAAGCGCCTATCTGTGCCCCTGACTATAGAGTCCCCTATAACTATTGCTCTTCTGCGCTTTGTCCCTCCCTGCTGAACAACAGTGCCAGCCGTGGTGCCACGGCTCTGGCCGCTGCTGTTTCCCCCTGATAGGCCATCCCCCGCAACAGTATTCAAAACGGTATACCTGTTAGAGAGGGGGATAGCCACAGGGGAATCCTTCACTGACTGCCTGCCCCTGCTAACGGTCACGCATCTATCTGCCTGCACCTTGGGTGTAACCACTTCACTAAAACTTCTGTCTATGACGCTTTCAGCCACCTGCATGCTCCTAAGTGCATCCAGTTGCCGCTGCAACTGATCCATGTGGTATGTGAGGAGCTGCGACTGGGTACACTTCCTGCAGATGTCGTCGCCCGGAACGCTGGAAGCGTCACGGACCTCCCACATCTCACAGGTGAAGCATTGCACCCCTCTAACTGACATTTCTATCACTAATTAGTTAATTGATATAAAATAAATAAATACTTATTAAATCCTTACTAAATTATGATACACTTCACTATGTGGTCCCTGGTCCTAACTTTTTACAATAAATATTAAATGCTGTCTAAATACAGTAATCTCTTCCCTCTGGTTTAGTTACTCTACTTATTAATTAGTTAATCAGTGTTTTAATCAAATTTTATTAGTTTTATTTTCAAATTCGGTGCAGATTCCCTACCAGCCAATCAGGTCACAGCTTTCCTGTGACTTCACTTTTTCAGTTTTTTTTTCCCACCCGAGCGAACGGACTCTGTGAATCCAACGACATGGATCTCCGCCCTCCGATTCTGCTCCGCGAATCCCCGAGATAAGTTTTTTTACATACTCAATGCTCTGGAACTCCGCCCTCCGATTCTGCTCCACGAATCCCCGAGATCGGTTTTTTTATATACTCACCGCTCTGGAACTCCGCCCTCCGAGTCTGCTCCGAGAATCCCCGAGATAGGTTTTTTTATATACTCACCGCTCTGGAACTCCGCCCTCCGAGTCTGCTCCACGAATCCCCGAGATAGGTTTTTTTATATACTCACCGCTCTGGAACTTCGCCCTCCGAGTCTGCTCCACGAATCCCCGAGATAGGTTTTTTTACATACTCAACGCTCTGGAACTTCGCCCTCCGAGTCTGCTCCACGAATCCCCGAGATAGGTTTTTTTATATACTCACCGCTCTGGAACTTCGCCCTCCGAGTCCTGCTCGCAAACAGGAAGCAAAGTAGGCAAAAATGGGTCATTTTCTGGTTGGCAAGATGTAACGAGTGGTTTGCCACAGGGATCTGTGCTGGGGCCTCAACTTTTTACAATTTATATAAATGATTTGGATGAAGGGACCGAAGGTATGGTTTCTAAATTTGCTGATGACACAAAGATAGATAGGGAAGTAAGTTGTGAAGAGGACATAAGGAGGCTACAAAGGAATATAGATAGGTTAAGTGGGTGGGCAAATGGAGTACAATGTGGGAAAGTGGGAAATTGTTCATTTTGACAGAAAGAGTGAAAAGAAGCATATTATCTAAATGGAGAGAGATTGCAGAGCTCTGAGATGCAGAGGGATCTGGGTGTCCTAGTGCACGAATCGCACAAGGCTAGTATGCAGGTACAGCAATTCCTTCGGAAAGCTGATGCAATGTTGTTGATTGTGAGGGGAACTGAATACAAAAGTAAGGAGATTATGCTTCAGCTATACAGGGCATTGGTGAGATCACAACTGGAGGACTGTGTACAATATTGGTCACCTTATGTAAGGAAGGATGCAAATGCATTGGAATCAGTTCAGGAAAGGTTTACGAGACTAATACCTGAAATGGGTGGATTGTCTTATGAAGAAAGAATGGGCAGGCTAGGCTTGTATCCGCTGCAGTATAGAAGAGTATGAGGCGACTTGATTGAAACATTTATGATCCTGAGGGATCTTGACAGGGTGGATGTGGAAAGGATGTTTCCTCTTGTGAGAGAATCTAGAATTCGGGGTTACTATTGAACAATAAGGGGTCGCCCTTTTAAAATAGGAAAGAGGAGAATTGCTTTCTCACAGAGGGTCGTGGGTCTTTGGAACTCTCTTCCTCAAAAGGAAGTGGAAGCAGGGTCTTTCAATATTTTTGAAGGCAGAGGTAGATAGATTCTTGATAAGAAAGAGGGTGAAAGGATATCGGGGTAAGTGGGATTGTGGAGTCGAGTTTGCAGTCAGATTAGCCATGATCTTATTGAATGGCAGAGAAGGCTCGAGGGGCCGAGTGGCCTACTCCTGCTCTTAATTCCTATGTTCATATGTTCGTATGTTCTGGCTTCAGAAGGTACTGGCTTCGAATGTGGAAATTTTAGTGTTCTAGCAGTGAAAACCCCAATAAAATCTGCAATGAAATGATTTCTTTTTCTCAGAGTCAATTGTTTTTACCACTTCTCTGGCCACAGGAGAGGTGCCAGAGGACTGGCGAATAGTGAATGTGTTACCATTATTCAAGAAGCAGGGATAAATCATGTAATTACAGGCCAGTGAGTCTAACATCATTGGTAGGGAATCTACTGGAGAAAAAATCTGACAGACAGGATTAATCTCCACATGAAGAGGCAGGGATTAATCAGGGATAGTCAGGTTTTGTCAGAGGGAGATCATATCTCAAAATTTGACTGAATCTTTCAAGCAGGTGACCAGATGTGTAGATGAGGATTTTTGATAAGGTCCCGCATGGGACTAGGGTTAAGAAGTACTTAAGAAGTCCCGGTGTACTTAAGGAAGTGGCCCTAGAAATAGTGGATGCATTGGTGATCATCTTTCAAGATTCTATAGACTCTGAAGCAGTTCCTACAGATTGGAGGATAGATAATGTAACCCCACTATTTTAAAAAGGGAGGTAGAGAGAAAACATGGAATTATATACCAGGCAGCCTGACGTTGGTAGTGGGGAAAATTCGAGAGCACATTCTCAAAGGTTTTATAGTACAGCACTTTCAGAACAGTGCGAGAATCGGACAGAGGCAGCACGGATTTACGAAAGGGAAATCATGCTTGACATATTTACTAGAATTCTTCCAGGATGTAACTAGTAGAGTTGATGAGAGGGAGCCAGTGGATATGGTTTATATGGACGTTCAGAAGGCTTTCGACAAAGTCCCACATAAGAGTGCACCGTCTAAAATTAAAGCACATGGGATTGGAGGTAGTGTATTGCGATGGATAGAAAATTGGTTGTCAGACAGGAAACAAAGAGTAGTAATAAACGGGTCTCTTTCTGAATGACAGGCAGTGACTAGTTGGGTACCGCAGGGATTGGTGCTGGGAACCCAGCTATTCACAATATATATAGATGATTTAGATGAGGGAACTAAATGTAATATGTACAAATATGCAGGTGACACACAACTGAGTGGGACGATGAGTTGTGAGGAGGATGCTGAGTGGCTTCAGGGTGATTTGGAAAAGTTGAATGAGTGGGCAAATGCATGTCAGATGCAGCATAATATGGATAAATGTGAGGTTATCCACTTCGGTAACAAAAACAGGAAGGCAGATTATTATTTGAACGGCTATAAACTGAGAGAGGGGAATATGGAACGGCTATAAACTGAGAGAGGGGAATATGCAACGAGAGCTGGGTATTCCCGTACATCAGTCGCTGAAGGTAAGCATTTAGGTGCAACAGGCTGTAAAAAAAGGCAAATGGTATGTTGGCCTTCATCGCGAGAGGATTCGAGTACAGGAGCAGGGATGTCTTGCGGCAATTGTACAGGGCCTCGGTGAACAAAGAACAAAGAAAAAAGAAAATTACAGCACAGGAACAGGCCCTTCGGCCCTCCAAGCCTACGCAGATCCAGATCCTCTATCTAAACCTGTCGCCTATTTTCTAAGGTTCTGTATCTCTTTGCTTCCTGCCCATTCATGTCTGTCTAGATACTTCTTAAAAGACGTTATCGTGCCCGCATCTACCACTTCCGCTGCCAACGCGTTCCAGGCACCCACCACCCACTGCATAAAGAACTTTCCACGCATATCCCCCCTAAACTTCTCCCCTCTCACTTTGAACTCGTGACCCCTAGTAATTGAATCCCCCACTCTGGGAAAAAACGTCTTGCTATCCACCCTGTCTATACCTCTCATGATTTTGTACACCTCAATCAGGTCCCCCCTCAACCTCCGTCTTTCTAATGAAAATAATCCTAATCAACTCAACCTCTCTTCATAGCTAGCGCCCTCCATACCAGGCAACATCCAGGTGAACCTCCTCTGCACCCTCTCCAAAGCATCCACATCCTTTTGGTAATGTGGCGACCAGAACTGCAACAGTATTCCAAATGTGGCCGAACCAAAGTCTTATACAACTGTAACATGACCTGCCAACCCTTGCACTCAATACCCCGTCCAATGAAGGAAAGCATGCCGTGTGCCTTCTTGACCACTCGATTGACCTGCGTTGCCACCTTCAGGGAACAATGGACCTGAACATCCAAATCTCTCTGTACATCAATTTTCCCCAGGACGTTTCCATTTACTGTATAGTTCACTCTTGAATTGGATCTTCCAAAATGCATCACCTCGCATTTGCCCTGATTGAACTCCATCTGCCATTTCTCTGACCAACTCTCCAAACTATCTATATTCTGCTGTATTCTCTGACAGTCCCCTTCACTATCTGCTACTCCACCAATCTTAGTGTCGTCTGCAAACTTGCTAATCAGACCACCAATACTTTCCTCCAAATCATTTATGTATATCACAAACAACAGTTGTCCCAGCACGGATCCCTGTGGAACACCACTGGTCACACGTCTCCATTTTGAGAAACTCCCTTCTACTGCTACTCTCTGTCTCCTGTTGCCCAGCCAGTTCTTTATCCATCTAGCTAGTATACCCTGGACCCCATGCGACTTCACTTTCTCCATCAGCTACCATGGGAAGCTTATCAAATGCCTTACTGAAGTCCATGTATACGACATCTACAGCCCTTCCCTCATCAATCAACTTTGTCAGTTCCTCAAAGAATTCTATTAAGTTGGTAAGACATGACCTTCCCTGCACAAAACCATGTTGCCTATCACTGATAAGCCCATTTTCTTCCAAATGGGAATAGATCCTGTCCCTCAGTATCTACTCCAGCAGCTTCCCTACCACTGACGTCAGGCTCAGCGGACTATAATTACCTGGATTATCCCTGCTACCCTTCTTAAACAAGGGGACAACATTAGCAATTCTCCAGTCCTCCGGGACCTCACCCGTGTTTAAGGATGCTGCAAAGATATCTGTTAAGGCCCCAGCTATTTCCTTTCTTGCTTCCCTCAGTAACCTGGGATAGATCCCATCCGGACCTGGGGACTTGTCCACCTTAATGCCTTTTAGAATACCCAACACTTCATCCCTCGTTATGCCGACTTGACCGAGAGTAATCAAACAAATGTCTCTAACCTCAACATCCGTCATGTCCCTCTCTTCGTTGAATACCGATGCAAAGTACTCGTTTAGAATCTCACCCATTTTCTCTGACTCCACGCATAACTTTCCTCCTTTGTCCTTGAGTGGCCCAATCCTTTCTCTAGTTACCCTCTTGCTCCTTATATATGAATTAAAGGCTTTGGGATTTTCCTTCACCCCGTTTGCTAAAGATATTTCATGACCCATTTTAGCCCTCTTAATTCTGCGTTTCAGATCAGTCCTACATTCCCGATATTCTTTCAAAGCTTCGTCTTTCTTCAACCTCCTAGACCTTATGTATGCTTCCTTTTTCCTCTTAGCTGGTCTCACAATTTCACCTGTCATCCATGGTTCCCTAATCTTGCCATTTCTATCCCTCATTTTCACAGGAACATGTCTCTCCTGCACTCTAATCAACCTCTTTTTAAAAGCCTCCCACTTCTCAAATGTGGATTTACCTTCAAACAGCTGCTCCCAATCTACATTCCCCAGCTCCTGCCGAATTTTGGTATAGTTGGCCTTCCCCCAATTTAGCACTCTTCCTTTAGGACCACTCTCGTCTTTGTCCATGAGTATTCCAGGTGAGGCCATACCTGGAATATTGTGTGATATTTTGCTCTCCCTCTCTGAGGAAGGATTTTCTTGCTATAGAGCGAGTGCAGCGACGGTTTACCAGACTGATCCCTAGGATGGTGGGACTGACGTATGAGAAGAGATTGAGTCGGTTAGGATTTAACAAGAGTTCAGAAGAGTGAGGGGGAATCTCATATACACCTATAAAATTCTAAAAGGGTAGATGCAGGACGGATGCTCCCGATGGTGGGGGAGTCCAGAACCAGGGGTCATAGACTAAGGATAAGGGTTTAACCTTTCAGGACTGAGATGAGGAGTACTTTCATCACCCTGAGAGTGGTGAGCCAGTGGAATTCGCTACCACAGAAAGCGGTTGAGGCCAAGACATTGTCTGTTTTCAAAATGAGTCAGATATACTTTTGGGTTGAAAAGGATCAAGGGAGATGGAGGGGGGTGGGGGGAGCGGGGAAGCGGGAACAGGTTACTGAGTTGGATGATCAGCCATGATCTTAATGGATGGCGGAACAGGCTTGAAGGGCCGAATTGCCTGTTCATGCTCCTATTTTCTATGTTTCTAAGGTAGGAGCCCATGGGATCCAGCTCAATTTGGCAAATTGGATCCAAAATTGGCTTATTAGCATGAGGCAGAGGGTGATGGTCGAGGGTTGTTTTTGTGATTGGAAGCCTGTGACCAGTGGTGTACCACAGGGATCGGTATTGGGACCATTGCTGTTTGTAGTGTACATCTCTAATTTAGACGTGAATGTAGAAGGTATGATCAGTAAGTTCACAGATGGCGCAAAAATTGGTGATGTCATAAATAATGCGGAGGAAAGCCTTAGATTACAGGACGATATAGACGGGCTGGTAAGATGGGCAGAGCAGCGGCAAATGGAATTTAATCCTGAGAAATGTGTCGTGATGCATTTTAGGCGAACTACCAAGGCAAGGGAATATACAATGGATGGTCGCACGCTGGGAAGTACAGAATGTCCGAGGGATATTGGTGGACTTGTCCATCGATCGCCGAAGGCAGCAGCACAGGTGGTTTGGAAGGCATATAAGATGCTTGCCTTTGTTAGCTGAGGCATCGAATATAAGAGTGGGGAGGTTATGATGGAGCTGTATAAAACGCTAGTAAGGCCACAGCTGGAGTACTGTGTATAGTTCTGGGCACCACACTATAAGAAGGATGTGATTGCACTGGAGAGGGTACAGAGGAGATTCACCAGGATGTTGCATGGACTGGAGTATTTCAGCTATGAAGAGAGACTGGATAAGCTCGGGTTGTTTTCCTTAGAGCAGAGAAGGCTGAGGGAGGGGGTGGGACATGATTGAGGTATACAAAATTATGAGGGACGTTGATAGGGTAGATAGGAAGAAACGTTTTTCCCATAGCGGCGGTGTCAGTAACCCAGAGAGTTGACTTAAAGTAAGGGGCACGAGGTTTAGAGGGGATTTGAGGAAAAGGAAATCACCCAGAGGGTGGTTGGAATCAGGAATACACTGTCGGAAGGGGTGGTAGATGGAGGAACACTCACAACATTGAAGAAGTATTTAGATGAGCACTTGAAACGCCAAAGCATACAAGGTTATGGGCCAAGTGATGGAAAATGGGATTAGAATGGATAGGCTTGATAGCCGACACAAATACAGTGGGCCAAAGGGACTGTTTCTTTGCTGTTTAACTCGGTGACTCTGACACTTCCAATTGCTCGTTTGTCATTGGGTTACGATCTCTAGAACCTCCACATTTCTGTTACAGCAATTTGAGACTTATATCCACCGAAATTTACAAGAGTCAGAGGCGAATTGATTGAAACATATATGATCCTGAGGGGTCTTGACAGGGTGGATGTGGAAAAGATGTTTCCCGTTCTGGGAGTATCTAGAATTAAGGGTCACTATTTAAAAATAATGGGTCACCCATTTAAAATAGAGTTGAGGAGAATATTTTTTCTCTGAGGGTCGTGAGTCTTTGGAAATCTCTTCCTCAAATGGCAGTGAAAGCAGAGTCTTTAAATATTTGTCAGGCAGAGGTAGATAGATTCTTGATAAGCAAGGGGTTGAAAGGTTATAAGGGGTAGGTGGGAATGTAGAGTCGAGGTTACAATCAGATTAGTCATGATCTTATTGAATATCTGAGTGTCCTACTCCTGCTCCTAATTCGTATGTTCATATATTCGTATACTCTGGCATCAGAAGGTACTGTCTTCGAATGAGGACATTTTGGTGCTGTAGCAGTGAAAACCACAATAGAATCTGCATTGAAATTTTAAATTTTTATTCTCAGGATCAATTATTTTTACCACTATTAATTTCTCGTTTGTCATTGCGTTACAATCCCTGGAACCTCCACATTTCTGATACAGCCAGGTGAGGAGGGGTCCCAGGCTCCCTTCTTGTCCTATCTTTTATTTGATCACAACGGGGGTTTTTCCTTTTTAACAATGGATGTGCTGAGCACCTCAGTGCATATTTTACCTTTTACCTTTATTGCGATCGTGAAAGAACCAATCAGACAGGTTTTCTCGTGTTTAAACAAGAGGTGAGTTTATTACACTTAACAATCTAAACAGGATCTAAATAAAATCGGAAAAATATACGCTACACATTCACGCACCCATTCGCACTAAAATCTCACACAAATAAATTACAGAGTGAGAAATAAATTTGTGTTGGATAGAGACCAGAATAATAAAAAAAAAAATTCTGTGAGGTTGGATAATTCTGTGGTCTGTATTTTTCCCACCCTTAGTTATGAGTTTCATATCATCTGCAAGAGTTGAAATTGTTTTATTTTTACATAAACGTCTCTTTCATTTATATATCTATCGATATGTCAGGAGCTGCACTGTTTCCAAAATGCGACCTCTGAGAAACAGCCTTTTATACTCCCCTCCCCCAGTCTGAACAGTGTCTGTTCACCACTTCTCTCTGCTTTCTGTCCCTGAGTCAGTGTCATATCCACGCTATCACTGTCACATTAATCCATGTGTTCCACTTTTCATAACAAGTGTATGAAATGTCATTTGATCACAGGCCTTTTGAAAGTCCATATTCATAACACGAAACACGCTATCCTCATCAACACTCACACTTAGGTCATCAATGAACTTGATCAAGATTATCAGACGCGATTTTGCATTAACTTATTGTGCTGGTTGTCATTTATTATCCCATGTTATCCAAGAAAGATATATTTTTGTACTCGGTTACGGCCTCTGTAAATTTCCAACCATCGACTTTCGAGGGACTGGTCAGAGTTTACTGGGTTGATCTAATGCCTCCTTTTGTAAACAGGATGTAACATTTACAACCTTCCAGTCGTTTGATAACACTTTCATATCCAAGGCGGATTGGAAGCTTCTGGCCATTGCCTCTGCTATTTCTACCACTCCTTCCCTCAACAAACCTCATATATCCCATGTAGACCGGGTCCAATTTATTGTGGTACAAAAAAGCATGGTTTTGTGAAGGGGAGGTCGTGTCTTACTAACTTGATTGAGTTTTTTGAGGAAGTGACGAAGATGATTGATGAAGGAAGGGCAGTGGATATTGTCAATATGGACTTTAGTAAAGCCTTTGACAAAGTCCCACATGGCAGACTGGTACAAAAGGTGAAGTCACACGGGATAAGAGGTGAGCTGGCAAGATGTATAGTGAACTGACTCGGTCATAGAAGACAGAGGGTAACAGTGGATGGGTGTTTTTCTGAATGGAGGGATGTGACTAGTGGTGTTCCGCAGGGATCAGTGCTGGGACCTTTGCTGTTTGTAGTATATATAAATGATTTGGAGGAAAATTTAGCTGGTCTGATTAGTAAGTTTGCGGACGACACAAAGGTTGGTGGAGTTGCGGATAATGATGAGGATTGTCAGAGGATACAGCAGGATATAGATCGGTTGGAGACTTTGGTGGAGATATGGTACATAGTGTCAATCCAGACAAATGTGAGGTAATGCATTTTGGAAGGTCTAATGCAGGTGGGAGGTACACAGCAAATGGCAGAACCCTTAGGGGTTTAGACAGGCAGAGAGATCTAGGCGTACAGGTCCACAGGTCACTGAAAGTGGCAACTCAGGTGGAAAGGATAGTCAAACAGGCATACGGCATGCTTGCCTTCATCGGTCGGGGCATAGAGTATAAAAATTGGCAAGTCATGTTGTGGCTGTACAGAACCTTAGTTAGGCTACACTTTGAATATTGTGTGCAATTCTGGTCGCCACACTATCAGAAGGACGTGGAGGCCTTGGAGAGGGTACAGAGGAGGTTTACCAGGATGTTGCCTGGTGTGGAGGGCATGAGCTATGAGGAGAGGTTGGAAAAACTCGGTTTGTTTTCACTGGAACGACGGAAGTGGAGTGGCGACATGACTGAAGTTTACAAAGTTATGAGCGGCATGGACAGAGTGGATAGTCAGAAGCTTTTCCACGGGGTGGAAGAGTCAGTTACTAGGGGACATAGGTTTAAGGTGCGAGGGGCAAAGTTTAGAGGGGAACTCTCTAAACTCTTTAGAAGAACTCTCACTCCATTAATGTACAGTTGGTGTGTGAGCATGCCCAGTACATCATGTTGGTGTATGTCCACTATCCTGGCAGCAGCCACCATACCTCTATTCTGAAGTAGTCAGCCTTTCCCAACGTCTTCAGGGAGAATCGGAATGTGGCTCCTCGGAGACAATTAGTACCCCCCCACCCCCATACATGGCTCAAGATTCCACACCCCAAACCCCACCTTCCACTTCCAGCCAGCAAGAACATGGTGGAACAGATCCACGGTGTGATGAAGCAATGTTTCCGATGTTTGAAACGCTTGGACAGAGCCCTCCAGTACACAGTGTAGCAGGTGTCCAAGTTCATGGTGTTCTGCTGCACCCTTCATATCATCACCATCATGAGGACACGGGCATTGGGACCAGGAATCCGGAGGTTACCTCAGGAGGAAGAGGAGGAGGAGGCAGGGAGGTTATTTCCTGGATGCCTTCCAGCCAGTCTTGCCTAGTGCTTCTATACATTGCTACCCCAGTGGTTGCAGCATTTGTTATTCATTCATGTGATGTGGGCGTCGCTGCCTAGGCCAGTATTTGTTGCCCATCCCTAGTTACCCTTGAGAATGTGGTGGTGAGCTGCCTTCTGAACCGCTGCAGTCCATGTGGGGTACGTATACCCACAGTGCTGTTAGGAAGGGAGTTCCAGGAATTTGACCCAGCGACAGTGAAGGAACGGCGATAAAGTTCCAAGTCAGCATGGTGTGTGACTTGAAGGGGAACGTGCAGCTGGTGGTGTTCCCATGCATTTGCTGCACTTGTCCTTCCAGGTGGTAGAGGTCGGGGATTTGGAAGGTGCTGTCTAAGGAGGCTTGATGAGTTGTTGCTGGACATAGTGTAGATTGTACACACTGCTCTCACTCTGACTGGTGCTGGAGTCACGGAGTCATTTATGGTACAGATTGAGACCATGTTGTCTCTCTGCAGAATAATCCAGTCAGTCCCATTCCCCCATTCAATCCCCGTGTTTCAGCAAGTTTCTTTCCTTCAACTGTCCATCCGGTTTCTTCTGGAAATCATTGTTCGTCTCCACTTCCACCACCATTGTGGGTAGTGAGTTCCAGATCATTACCACTCGCTGTGTAAAACAAAAAAGTTCTTCCTCATATTCTCCCTGAATTTCTTGCCCAAACGTTCAATCTATGTCCCTAGTCCTTGTACTATTAGTTAATAGGGACAGTTTTCCTTGTCTAACTTATCTAAGCCTGTCATAATCTCATACACCTCGATAAAATCTCCACTCTTTTGTTCGAAGGCAAACAAAGGCACATTTTCTAAACTAACTTTGTATCTAACCTCCGCTCCCCCTCTCAAGGGCACTCACACCCTTCCCCATGTGTGGTGACCAGAACTGGACAGTATATTCCTGTTGGAGCCTAGCCAATGTTCTGTAAATGTTCTGCATACGTCCCTGCTTTTGTCCTCAATGCCTCTGTTTTAAACCCAAATCCCATATACTTTGCTGACCATTCTCAATATGTCCTGTTACCTTCACCAGCAGGTTTATCTGCTCATGCACACTCTTTAGAACTGTACTATTAGTCTATGTAACCTCTCTCTATTCCTACTGCCAAAATGCATCACCTCACACTCCTCTCTATTAAATTCCATCTGCCAGTAGTCTGTCCAGTCCGCTTGCGTGTCTGTGTCCTGTTGCAGGTGCTTCATATCATCCTGATTTTTTGCCCTCCTCCAAATTTTGTGTCATCGGAAATTTTGAGATTCCACTCATGGAACCATGGCCGTCCTGCTTTCCATCCCACCACAATTCCTCACCCCAAACCTTATGATCTTTTTTTTATCCTTCCATGAATTTGTGTGTCACTGTCAAGAATAGCATTTGCTGCCCATCCCGATTTGCCTTTGAACTGAGTGGCTTGCTAGGCCATTTCAGAGTGCAGTTAAAAGTCAACCACATTGCTGTGGGTCTGGAGTCACATGTAGTCCAGACCAGGTAAGGACAGCAGATTTCCTTCCCCAAAGGACATTCGTGAAGCAGATGGTTTCATACTTTCCATTGATAACCCAAAACTGCCAGCTTCCCAGTCACATGAGCTCCAGGAGACAGAGAGAGAGCAGCAGCACAGCACTGATGGTGAAGTCCCATCACTTGGTCTGATACTCACAGTCACCAGCTCAAATATTAACACTGCGTGGACCTTCGAGGCTGGTGTAGATTCGGAATCTGCACGTGGCGAGTCACAGTCTCATAGGAATGTTACAGCACAGAAGGAGGCCATTCGCCCCTTTATGTCCATGTTGGATCTCTGTGAAAGTCACTCAGCTTGTCCCACTGCCCCTGCCTTTTCCCAAAGACCTGCAATTTTTTTTTTATCTTCAGATAATTATCCAATTACCTTTTGAAAATTACGTTTGAATTTGCCTCCACCACACTCTCAGGCAGTTCATTCCAGATTCTAACCACTCACTCTTGTCACCTTTAGTTCTTATACCAATCACCTTAAATCAGTGTCCTCTGGTCTTGATCCATCCGCCAATGGGAACAGTTTCTCCCGATCCACCCGTTCCATTTCCCTTATAACTTTGAACACTTCTGTCAAATCTACTCTTCACTTTTTCTTCAAGCAGAAGAGCCCCAGCATCCCCAATCTATCCATAGAACAGAATTTCTCATTCCTGAATCCATTCCCATAAATCTTTGCTGCACTCTCTCTAATGCCTTCACAACCTTCCTGAACTGTGATGCCCAGGACTGGACACAATATTCCAGTTGAGACGGAGGCAGTGTTTTATAAAGCTTCATCAAAGCTTCCTTGCTATTGTACTCTCTCTCTCTATTTATTAAACCCAGGATTCTGAATGCCTTACTGACTGCTTTCTAAACCTGCCTGCCACCTCCAACAATAGGATCATATATAGCCCCCAGGTCTCTCTGCTCCTGCATACCCTTTAGAATTGTATCCTTTATCTTCTATTGCTTCTTCGCGGTCTTGCAGCCAAAATGAATCACTTCACATGTATCTACATTAAATTCCATTTGCCACGTGTCCTCCCATTCCACCTGCCTATCTCTGTCCTCTTGAAGTCCATCACTGTCCTCCTCTTTGTTCACAATAATGCCAAGTATTCTGTCGCCTGCAAATTTTGAAATTGTGCCCTGTAGACCAAAGTACAGGTCATTAATATAGATCACAAAAACAGTGGCCCTATCACCGACCCCTGGGGAACCTCACTATAAACCTTCCTCCAATCTGAGAAATAACTGTTCATCACTACTCTCTGGTTCCTGTTACTCAGGCTGTTAATCTCACTTAGATCAGTTAGACAAGGAAAGACGGTTCGGATTAACAAATGATACAAAGACTAAGGGACACAAATTGAAGGTTTTGGTCTGAAGATGAAGGGGGAATATGAGGAAAAGCCTTTTTACACAGTTGGTATTAATCACCTGGATCTCGCTGCCCACAAGGGTGGTGGATGAGGAGACAAAAAAAATGACTTCAAGAGGAAAGTGGTTTGCCATCTGAGTGAAATAGACTTGCAGAGATACGGGGATCATGCGGGGGGGTGCGGGGGTGGTGGGGGGCGGGAGGTGGTGGCACACACTCGACAGTTCCGTGGAGAGTTAGCGTGGACACGATTAGCCGAATGGCCTCCTTCTGTGCTCTAAATAACTCAAAGACTTTATGACTCTATCAATGTCTACAACTTGCAGGTCATTCCAGACAGCAGGATGAGGGGAGGTGGGAGTTAGGAAGGGACATAAGACAGGAGCAAAGCATCATCCTGAATGCTCTCGGTGATGCCGGATGCTACGGGCTCTGTCACAGCTGGTCCCATGATATGGAGAACCATCTCCTCCCTCAGGCTCAGGGGATTAAGGTACGCCAGGCCCCTTGTCGGTTCACTGCTGATCCCTGTGATTAGGGGCCGCCTTCTCCTGTAAGAGAGAGGGCAGAATGTCAGTGATTGTGTTGCACTGTGTTTGGGTGATGTGCCTACCATAGCTGAATAGCTGGAGGTATGTGGAGGCAGTGAGAGGTGGGTGTGAGAATGGCATCAGTGGAAGGTGTGTGTGGGTGAGGTGGAGTATGTGAATGCTGAGTGTGAGTACTGAGTTTAGGGACAGCTGATGGGTGAGTGATGGGGGTGTGGTACTTTGAGCAGTGTGAGAGGTTGGTGGTGTTGGGGGTAGGAGGTGTCATGTGGTGATGAATTCACTGACATTGACCACCCGTGTGAGCTCATTAAACTTCTTCTGGCTCTGGTTCAGGTCCTCGGGGCCAGACCTCTTGCATTGACCTCCCTGGCCACTGCTCCCATTCCCTGAGGAGGGCGTTCCTTGAGGGTCTCCACCCCACCCCACAGAAACATGGGCTCTCTTCTCCTATCACCCTCCATGACTAAGGCCTCTAGCACCACATCCATGAACCGCAGAGCCATCTCTCTGTCCTAGTGTTCCATTTACCTTGTCTCCAATTGCAGAAATCACTGTCAGCAACAGCAGCCGACTGTGAATCTATGCAGCTTCTCTTTAAGATGGACAGACTGCCTTTAAGAGCTGAATCCTGGCTGAAACACATGCCAGCCTCACATTCAGTTAGGTTCCTGTTAAATGTGCAGACAGTGAGCAGGGTAGTTCACCCTGAGGGTCACGTAGAATTCATGGAAATAAGGAGGCAGCATGAAGTTTGTGTGTCACCTGCCTCAACAGGAACGGGCATGGGAAGATCACGAATCACAATCCCTGCGCCCGAAAACGGGTGCAAAGCTTCCTTTCACTCTGTCTCTATTTCCCTTTCCCCTTTTCACCCTCCCTCTCACTCTCTCTCGCCCTTTCGCTTCATTCTCTTTCTCTTACTCTCAGAATCAGAGATTTATGTAGCACAGAAGGAGGCTATTCGCCCCATTGTGTCAGTGCTGTCGCTGTGAGAGAGGTGTTTAATTAGTTCCTATCCCATCCTCTTCCCACAGACTCCCGTTTATTTTTTCTTTTCGTGTATTTGTTAAATTCCTTTCTGAAAAATTATTGAATCTGCTTCCACCATGTTTTTAGGCAGTGAATTCCAGATCCCAACAAGTTGCTGTGGAAGAAAATTCTCCTCATTTCACCTC
Organism: Heterodontus francisci; assembly: GCF_036365525.1. Lineage (NCBI taxonomy): Eukaryota > Metazoa > Chordata > Chondrichthyes > Heterodontiformes > Heterodontidae > Heterodontus > Heterodontus francisci. Next base: position 267,428 of record NW_027142112.1, on the reverse strand, counting down.
TGCTTCTTTGTCAATTACCTTCAATCTGTGTCTTCTTAACACTGAACTTTCTGACACTGGAAACAGTTTCACATTAAATACTCTATCAAAACCCCTCATGATTTTGAATTCTATATTAAATCTCCTCTTACCCTTCACTGCGCTAAAGAGAACAATCCCAGCTTTTCCAATCTCTCCACATAACTGAATTCCCAGATCCCTGGTACCATTCCAGGAAATCACCTCTGTATCTTCTCTAAGTCCTTGACATCCTTATCAAAGTATGGTGATCAGGATTAGACACAATTCTCCAGCTGGGACCTAACCAATGATGTATAAAGATGAGCATTTCCTCCTGAATTTTATTACTCTGTATCTCTCTCTCTAACACCGAGGACACTACATGTTACCTTCAAAGATCTCTGTGTGTGTACACCCCCAGTCTCTCTAATCCTCCACCCACTTTATAATGGTACCATTTAGTTTATATTGTTTCTCCTCATACTTCCTACCCAAATGTCTCACTTCACATTTCACTGTGCTAAATTATATCTGTCATGTTCCTGTCCATTTCACCGGTCAGTTTCTGTCTTCCTGAAGTCTGTTACTATCCTTCTCACTGTTTATTAACATTTCTGCGCTTATGTCCATCTGAAAACGTTGACATTATCCCCCCTGTACACAACCCAACGGCAATAACATACAGCAACAGTGATCCCGACTGTGACCCTGGGGAACCCCACTGTGTACTTCCCTCCAGACTGAACAATAACCATTCTCCAATACTCTATGCTTTCTGTCAAATTAGATAATTTCCTGCATGCTGGCATTGATTTTTTTTGAAAGCTGCATTTATATAGTGCCTTTCATGGCCATCAGACGTCACAAAGCACCTTACACACAATGAGAACTTCGTAAAGCGTAGTCACTCTTGTCATGTGGGAAACAGGCAGACAATTTCTGCACTGTAAGATCCGACAAGTAGCAATGTGATGATGATCAGATCTGTTTTTGTGATGTTGATTGAATGGTAAATCTTGACCAGGGCACTGAGGATAATTCCCCTCTGCTTCTTCGAAATAATCCAATGGGATCTTTAACTTCCACCTGAGAGTCCTTTTGCTTTTATTTTAGTGCTGTGGGGCGTTGGCTGAACTTTTTGTTCAAAAGACGGCACCTCTGACAGTGCAACACTCCCTCAGTGCTGCAATGCATTGTCAGCCTTGATCCTTGTGATCAAGTCCTGCAGTGACACTTGATCCTAGAATCTGAAAGGGGAGAGAGATACAAACTGAGCCACGGCTGACATTGGTCCTTTAATCCCATGTGTTACCAATTCGGTAACACGGTTGTTATGTGGTACTTCATCAAACAACTGTTGAAAGGATAGGAAAATTGTGAAAGTCCAGGTGGGAATCATCACAGAATGATAGAATAGCACAACCTGAATGATGTCATTCCACCCATCAAATCAGTGCTGGCCCTTTCAAAGAGCAATCCAGTTACTCCCACTCCCTGACTCTTTCACTATATCCTAACATTTTTGCTGCATCAGATATTTAACCAATTCCCTTTTGGGATCTACTATTAAAACTGTATCCATCAGCTTATCAGACAGTGAATTCCAAATCCAAACCACTCAGAAGCAAAATCCTCATGTCTGCTTCTTTTACCAATCGCCTTAAATCTGTGTCTCTGATTACCGGTCCCTTGGACATTGGAAACAGTTTCTCTTTATTTAATTTAACTAAACCCTTCCTAATGTTAAACACCTCAATCAAATCTCCTCTGAAGGTTCTCTGCTCTGAGGAGAACAACCCCAGCTACATAACTGTAATCCCTCATGCCTGGACAAATTCTAGTAAAACAGTACTGTACCCTCTCCGAAGGCTTCATGTCCTCCCTGAACTGTGGTTCCCAGTATTCGACACAAGACTCCAGGTGCAGCTGAACTAGTATTTTATATATGTTTCACATAATGTCCTTGCTTTTGTTCTTTTTGCCTCTATTTATAAACCCTAGGATCCCATATGTTTATTAACTGTTTAGTTAACCTTTCCTGCCACCTTCAAAGATATGTGTTCAAGCACCCCAGGTGTCTCTGTTCTTTCACCATCTTTATAGTTGTACCATTTAACTTGTATTGTCCCTCTTCATTCATCCTTTCTAAATGTATTACCTCACACATCTGCAATGTCAATTAAATATTGAGAAGATTGAAGTAATTGTTTTCTTTCTCTGCTCCAAACATTTCCTAGTTACACACTCCATCCCTCTCCTTTGTAAATGTTTGAGACTAACTTAAACTGTTCACAAACTTGTTTACATAGCTAACCTTGAGATATCTTGAGATGAGCTTCCTACCAAATATTCACACCACCCTTGGTGGAGTTGCATTGCTGGTTCAAGAGGAAATGAACGCAATAGTGAGGCAGGATATTAGCTCTGACGATATCGAATCTGTATGGGTAGAGCTGAGAAACTCGAAAGGGCAAAAAACGTTAGTGGGGGTTGTATATAGACCCCCAGACTGTAGTGCTGAATTTGGGAATGGCATTGAACAGGAAATTAGAGACGCAACCGATAAAGGAACATCTGTAATTATGGGTTTCCTGACTCTGCATATAGATTGGGCAAATCAAATTGGTCACAATACATTGTGGAGGAATTCCTGGAGAATATACGGGATGGTTTTTAGGATCAATTCTTTGAGTAACCAGCTAGAGAACAGGCCATCCTGGACTGGTTATTGTGTAATGAGAGAGGAATAATTGACAATCCAGTTGTGCGAGATCCCTTGGGGATGAGCGACCATAATATGATAGAATTCTTCATGACCTAGTTGATTCTGAGACTATGGTCGTGAATCTTAATAAAGTAAGCTACGAATGTATGAGGCATGAGTTGACGATGATACATTGGGAAATGTTACTTAAAGAGATGACCCTGGATAGGCAATGGCAAACATTCAAAGAGCGCATGGATAAACTGCAACAATTGTTTACTCCTGTCTGGCACAAAAGTAAAACTAACAAGGTAGCCAAATCATGGCTTACAAGGAAAATTAGTGATAGCATTAGATCCAAGGCAGAGGCATATAAATTTGCCAGGAAAAAACAACAGACCTGAAGATTGGGAGCAGTTTAAAATTCAGCAAAAGAGCACCAAGGAATTGATTGAGAAGGGGAAAATGGAGTACGAGTGTCAGCTTGTGGGGAACATAAAAACTGACTGTAAATGAATCTATAGGTATGTGAAGCGGAAAAGATTGGCGAAGACAAATGTAGGTCCGTTACAGTCAGAAACAGGGAAATTTATTATGGGAAACAAAGAAATGGCTGACCAACTAAATGCATCCTTTAGTTCTGTCTTCACAAAGGAGGACACCAATATCATACCAGAAATGTTGGTGAATACAGGGTTTAGTGAGAGAGAGGAACTGAAAGAAATCAGTATTAGTAGAGAAATGGTGTTGGGGAAGTTGATGGTATTGAAGGCCGATAAATCCCCAGGTCCTAGTAATCTACATCCCAGAGTACTTAAGGAAGTGGCCCTATACATAGTGGATGCATTGGTGGTCATCATCCAAGATTCTATGGACTCTGGAACAGTTCCTACAGATTGGAAGGTAGCTAATGTTACCCCACTATTCAAAAAGGGAGGTAGAGAGAAAGCAGGAAATTGTAGACCAGTCAGCCTGACATCGGTCGTGGGGGGAATCCTGGAGTCCATTATCAAAGATTGTTAGCAGAGCATTTGGAGAACCATGGTAGAATTGGACAGAGTAGGCACGGATTTATGAAAGGGAAATCATGTTGGATAAATCTACTAGAATTCTTCGAGGATGTAACTAGTAGAGTTGATGAGGGGGAGCCAGTGGATGTGGTTTAGTTGCATTTTTAGAAGGCTCTCGACAAAGTTTAACGTAAGGGTTTAGCATGTAAAATTAAAGTGAACGAGACTAGGGGAAGTGTATTGCGATGGATAGAAAATTGGTTGGAAGACAGGAAACAAAGCATTGGAACATACAGATCTTTTTCTGAATGGCAGGCAGTGACTAGTGGGGGTACCGCAAGGATCGGAGCTTGGACCCCAGCTATTCACAATATATATTAATGATTTAGATGAGGAAACTAAATGTAATATCTCCAAATTTGCAGATGATACAAAATTGGGTGTGAGGGTGAGTTGTGAGGAGGATGCAGAAAGGGTTCAGGGTGATTTGGACAAGTTGAGTGAGTGGGCAAATGCATGGTAGATGCAGTATAATGTGGATACATGTGAGGTTATCCACTTTACTAGCAAAAACAGGACGACAAATTATTATCTGAACGGCTATAAACTGAGAGAGGGGAATATGCAGCGAGACCTGGGTGTTCTCGTACACCAGTCACTGAAGGTAAGCATGCAGCTGCAACAGGCGGCAGAAAAAGGCGAATGTTATGTTGGCCTTCATAGAGACAGGATTCGAGTACAGGAGCAGGGATGTTTTGCTGCAATTATACAGGGCCTTGGTGAGGCTGCACTTGGAATAATGTGTGCAGTTTTGGTCTCCTTATCTGAGGAAGGATGTTCTTGCTATAGAGGGAATGCAGTAGAATTTTAGCAGACTGATTTCTGGGGTGGTAGGACTGTCGTATGAGGAGAGATATTAGGATTCTATTCACTGGAATTCAGAAGAGTGAGGAGGGATCTCATCGAAACCCATAACATTCTAACAGGACTTGACAGGGTAGATGCAGGAAGGATGTTCCCGATAGTGGGGGACTCCCGAACTAGGGATCATAGTCTAAGGATACGGGGTAAAACTTTCAGGACTGAGATGAGAAGAAGTTCCTTCACCCAGAGAGTGGTTCGCCTGTGGAAATCTGTCATCCCGCCCATATCCAAGAGGGATTGGAATATTCTGGCCAGTGCCTCGGCTATTTCCAGCATTCCTTCCCTCAGCAACCCTCATACATTCCATCCAGACTGGGTAATTGTTCAACTTTATTGTGGTACAAAAAGTGTTGGATTGAAAAGCGTTAACTGAATCTGTTTGTTCCGTGACTGTAATTAATGTCAGTCTCCATGGACCCTAATTGTGTTTTCCATCTTCTATTAATAAGGGGCTTCTTTCAATGTGTTATTCCATAGTGTCAGTGGGAGCATCAGCTCCGGCACTTACAGAGATCAACTGCTCCAGAGAGATAGAGAGAGGATAGATCAGAATCTGAGAACAAAAGACTGGAATGTTACAGCAATGGGTCAGAATCTGAGAACAATAGATTGGAATGTTACAACAATGGGTCAGAATCTGAGCACAATAGATTGGAATGTTACAACAATGGGTCAGAATCTGAGAACAATAGATTGGAATGTTACAACAATGGATCAGAATCTGAGAACAATAGATTGGAATGTTGCAACAATGGGTCAGAATCTGAGAACAATAGATTGGAATGTTACAACAATGGACAGGAGTTTATCCTCGGATCTTTACTCTCTTTCTACATATTATGATTGGCACTCATTAAACTTCCGTATCTATCTCGTACTGAAGATTATTCAATACATTTACTATCCCATCCTGGCTATTATTGGTGTCACTGGTAAGTCTCTCTATCTGGCTATTAATTCTTTAAACCATGTTTAACAGCATTACTGCCCCTGTAATTTACTCTGCCCTTCTTGCTGCCGTTGTTATGCCTGGTGAATATCTCCACCTATTTGCTTTATAAACCATTCTCAACTGTATTACAGTTCTTGTCATTTACTCTCTCATCTTTGCTGCTGTTGCTGTCTCTATTTCAGGCTAGGAGATCTGTAAACCTTGTTTCAATGAAATGCTGTTCTGTAATGTAAATTTGGGGAATACCGAAGCCAGTGTCATTGGTCTCCATCACAAACTCCATCCCCTATCTGGGAAGCACATACTCCACTCTGCCCAATATCTGAGCTTGAACGAGACAGTTTACAACTTCTGTGTTATATTTAAACCTGAGCTGAGTTCATCTCCATATTCTTTCCATCACCAACCCTGCCTACTAACACCTCTGTAATATCACCCGTCTCCACTTCTGCCTCAGCCCATCTGCTGCAAAACCCTCATCCGTGTTACCGTTAAATCCACACTGGGCTATTCCAATTCTATCCTGGTCACCCTCCCAGTTATAAACCTCCATAAACCACAGTCCATCCAGCACTCTGCTGCCTGTATCCTAACTCACACCAAATCCCGATCACCCATCACCCCTGTGTTCACTGATCGACATTGGCTCCCAGTCTGGCAGCACCTTAATTTTAATATTCTCATTCCTGTGTTTGAATCTCTCCATGGCCTCACCCCTCCAGTTAGTCCCATTTCCCTGTCCATTTCCCATATTCCTGCAACTCTTTTGACATCAATCTTTTTTCAGTTCTCCTTTTAAAGTGAATTTATTTCCCTCTGTATCTGTCCAGAGCCACGATTTTAGACTCTGCAGCACTACTGGTGCTGACGGTACAGAAGCTGGGATACATAAAATGATGAGAACCGCAGAGCCGACCACTGCTAGTGCACAATACCCCATGCTGGGCAGGGCTCCAGCAAACTCGTATCATCTATGTTCTATTCGTGTGGTCCTCACAGCCGGTCAATTCTAGTGTGGCCAGCACAGTGTCCCAAGCTGGGCAGGGCACTAGCTCAATCGTACCATATATGTGTTGTCCCTTTGAGGATGGATTTGAAAGTGATGTCAATGCACCATACCGGGAACTTTGATGTACGTCTTTGAAACTTGGTCTGTGCATGTCCACTGACCGCCTGTGTTAGTCACTCTCAGCTGAACATACATTCAGCAGCACGAGGTACCCCCTCTAGTGTTATTTAAAAGCACCAGGCATCCAACTTACAGCTTTTGACTTACTTCTGCTATTGTAAAGTTAGTGGAGGTTCTGTGGATGGTTTTTTGGAGGTTGTGTTGTGAGCTGCTGCAGACATTCAGGAAGGACAGAGGATTTGGTGACCCAACTCTGGACGAGGTATGCGGACTGTAGTTACAGTGTTGCTGTGTCTGTAACATGACCAACACTTGGAGTAGAGACAGCAGAGAGGGGAAGCTCTGTAAAGAGGGAGGAGGAGGGGGCGTTGCCCGACCCACCCCGGGTTTTCCAAGAGCAATTTTCCTACCTGCACCGAACCCAGGAGCAGTGTGTGAGGTGACTCTGATTCAATAAGGAGATGGTCACAGAGCTGTGACACCTCCTGTAACACGACCTGGAGCCTCTCACCAGTGTGAGGACGGAGCTGTCAGTGGCTGTTAAGGTCACAGCTTCATTGAAACTCTCTGTATCTGGATCTTTCCAGGCAGGAGCCGGAGACATATCCAAAATACTGTCATAGAGTCATTTACAACACATAAGGAGGCCATTCGGTACCTCCATGCCAGCTCTGCTGGAACAATCCAGACAGTCCCACTCCCCCGCACAATCCCCATATCCCTGCAAGTTCATTTCCTTCAGGTGTCCAACCAGTTTCCTTTTGAAATCATTGATTGTCTCGTCTTCCACCACCCTCATGGGCAGTGAGTTCCAGCTCATTAACGTCAACTGTGTAAAAAAGTTCTTCCTCATTTTCCCCCTGCATCCCTTATCCCAAACCTTCCATCTGTGTCCCCTAGTCCGTGTTTCATCAGTTAATGGGAACAGTTTTTCCTTGTCTTTCTTATCTAAGTCTATCATAATCTTGTACACCTCTATCAAATCTCTCTCAATCTCCTTTACTCCAGAAAGAACATCTCCATCTTCTCCAAAGTAACCTTGTAACTGACCATCCCGCTCCCCCCCGCACCCCCCACCCCCCGGCACCAATTCCTGGAACCATTTTGTTAAATCTCCTCTGCACCCTCCCAAGGACCTTCACATCCTTCGTAAAATGTGGTGACCAGAACTGGACACAGTTCTCTAGTTGGGGCCTAACCAAAGCTTTATGAAGGTTCTGCATAACTTCCCTTATTTTGTATCTTTGTCTCTAATGATAAATCCCAAGATAGAACATAGAACATATAACAGTACACACAGTACAGGCCCTTCGGCCCACGATGTTGTGCCGAACCTTTAACCTACTCTAAGATCAAACTAACTACCTACCCGTCATTCTACTATCATCCATGTACCTATCCAAGAGTGGCTTAAATGCCCCTAATGTATCTGCTTCTACTACCACCGCTGGCAGCGCATTCCACACACCCACCACTCTCTGTGAAAAAAACCTACCTCTGACATCTCCCCGAAACCTTCCTCCAATCACCTTAAAATTATGCCCCCTGGTGATAGCCCTTTCCACTCTGGGAAATCGTCTCTGGCTATCCACTCTATCTATGCCTCTCATCATCTTGTACACCTCTATCAAGTCACCTCTCATCCTTCTTCGCTCCAATGAGAAAAGACCTCGCTCCCTCAATCTTTCTTCGTAGGACATGCCCTCCAGTCCAGGCAGCATCCTGTTAAATCTCCTCTGCACCCTCTCGAAAGCTTCCACATCCTTCCTATAATGAGGCGACCAGAACAGAACAGAATATTCCAAGTGTGGTCGATATTTTGCTAAACACTCACCAAACAGGTCCTGCCCAGATCAATGCATATGGAGCCCCAGATCCTTCTGTTCTGGCATAAACGTTAGAACTGTGTCATTAAGTCTATATTGCCTTCCTATTCCTTCTGTTCAAATGCATCAGCTCTCACTCCTCTTTATTAAATTCTACCTGCCACTTCTCTGTCCATTCTGCTTGCCTATCTCTCTCCTGTTGCAGGCAGTTTGTATCATCCTCACTGCTTACCACTCCTCCAAGTTTGGTATCTTCGGAAAATTTTGAAATTCTACTCTGTATTCCAGGATCATTTACATACAGCAAAAATAAATAAATAAATCAGTATTCCTAGCACTGAACCTTGGGGAACATCACTGTCTACCATCCTCCAGTCTGAAAAACAACCATTTAACACAAGCCTCTTTTTGTTGTCCTTTGGACAATTTTTGATCCAATTGGATGCTATTCCATGAGCTTCAATTTTGTTAACCAAGCTTTTGTGTGATTCTTCATCAAATACTTTCATAAAATCCATGTAGACAACATCCACCACATTCCCTTCATCAACCTTCTCTGATCATCAAAATAAATTCAATTAGTTCATCAAGCATAATCTGTCTTTTAGAAATCCGTGCTGACAATCCTTAAATAACTCAAACCTCTCCAAGAGTGTTTTGCCCTTTTTCCCTTATTATTGTTTCTAAAACCTTACTCACAACTGATGTTACACTAACTGACCAGTAATTGCGAGGCCTGTGTGTTGTCCAGTGATAATTCTGGGAGGTGAGGGTGACCATCTATGTCATCATTTCTCCCTCAGCAGGGAGAAACAGGATGCGAGATCTCGTGGCCTTGTCAGGATAGCGGGATTCCAGATGGTGTAGGTTGCTCTTCCGGGCCCCCATTTCAATAGGGCGAGTCACAGGAACTGGAAGAACTCTCACTCCATTAATGTACAGTTGGTGTGAGAGCATGCCCAGTACATCATATTGGTTAATGTCCACTATGCTGGCTGCAGCCACCATACCTTCATTCTGAAGCAGTCAGCCGGTCCCAACACTTCGGTCTCCATGCTGATTCAGAATGTGGCTCCTCGGAGACAAAGGAATCCCGCTTTGGACACATCTCATGTTTCTACTCCCCCAAACCACCTCCCACCGCCAACCAACATCACACAATTAACTTGTGTATAACGTGGGCAATGGGGTCACCAGGAATAGACCATCGGTGTGATGAAGCAATTCTTCCGATGTCTGAACCGCTCGGGAGGAGCCCTCCACTACACATTGGATCAGGTGTCCAAGTTTATGGTGTTCTGCTGCACCCTTCATATCATCACCGTCATGAGGACACAGTCATTGGCACCAGGAATCCGGAGGACACTTCAGGAGCTGGAGGAAGCAGGGAGGATATTTCCTGGATGCCCTCGACCAGGACAATTCTTGCTACGATTTCGGTTCCCATAGGACAACTTCACTTTCCCACCATGGATCCCCCATTCTCCACCAATACACCCATCTGAGACAGCGCATTACAATGTTATTACCGCACAAAAGGAACTATTCAGCCCGTCGTGTCTGCACCGGCTCTCCGCATAAGCAATTCACCTAATCCCATTCCCTGCCTTTTTCCCGTAACCCTGCACATTCTTCCTTCTCATATACCAGTTTATTCAGCTTTAGCATGTTTACAGATGTGGTCACCCCTCTGCTTAGGAGTATGCAGGGAGAGAGGGAATGGGTGATCACCAGACAGTCAAAAAGAATCAGGCAGGTAGTGCAGGAGACCCCTGAGTGCATCTCACTCTCCAACAGGTATTCAGTTCTGAATACTGAGGAAAATGATGCTTCAGCTGGGGAGTACAGCCAGAGCCAAGTCCATGGCACCAATGGTGGCTCAGCTGTAGAGTGGGATACAGGGATGACTGAAAGAGCCAGAGTGATCGGTGGTTCAATAGTCAGGGGAACAGACAGGCGTTTCTGTGGCCACAGACGTGAATCCAGGATGGTGTGTTGCCTACCTGTTGCCAGGGTCAAGGATGTCACTGAGCGACAGCAGAGCATCCTGAAGGTGAAGGGGAACAGCCAGAAGTCGTGGTTCGCATCGGAACCAACGACATAGGTAGAAAGAGGAATGTTGTTCTGTGGTCAGAATTTGGGAGCAAGGGAAGAAATTGACAAGCAGGACGTCAAAAGTAGCAATCTCCGGATTACTCCCAATGCCATGCACAACTGAGCACAGAAATAGAAAGAGAAGACAGATGGATGCTTGGCTGGAAATATGATGCAGAAAGGAGGGCTTCATATTCCTGGGACACTGGGACCAGCTCTGGGCGAGATGGGTCCTGTATAGGCCGGGGGATTTGCACCTGAACAGAGTCGGGATTGGGTTCCTTGTGGAACGTTTTGCTAGTACTGTTGGGGAGGGTTTAAACTAGTTTGGTAGGGGATGGGGACCTGAGGGTAGACTCAGCTGGGACAAAATCAGAAATGAAAATGGAAGGCGGACAATTAATGGATGAGTCTGGAAGACAGAGGAAACAAAGGTTATAAAATAAAGATGAAGAGCTTAGCAGTGCTCAAGGGTATCTATTTCAATGCTAGGGGTATAGCAAATAAAGCAGATGAGCTGAGGGCACAGATAGACACGTGGTAGTATGATATCATAGCTATTACAGAAACATGGCTGAAGGAGGGACAGGAATGGCAGCTCAACGTTCCTGGTTACCGGGTTTTCAGACGCGATGGGGAAGGTGATAAGAAAGGAGGGGGAGTGACAAGTTTGGTCAAGGTATCTATTGCAGCTGTGAGGAGGGATGATATGTTGGAAGGTTCATCAAGTGAGACCATATGGATTGAGCTGAGGAACCAAAAAGGGACAATCACACTGCTGGGAGTGTTATCTCGACAGCCAAACAGTCCGAGGGAGATAGAAGAGCAGATATGTAGGCACCTGTCTGAGAAGTGCAAGAACAATAGGGCAGTAATAGTAGGAGATTTTAATTACCCCAATATTAACTGGGATAATTTTAGTATGAAAAGAATTGAGGGAGCAGAAATCTTGGGGTGCATTCAGGAGAACGTTTTTGACCAGGATGTAACAAGTCCAACAAGAGAGGGTGCCGTTTTAGACATTGTTTTAGGAAATGAAGATGGGCAGGTGGAGGAGTGACAGTGGGGGAGCATTTTGGTGGGAATGATCATAATTCAGTTAGTTTTAACATAATTATGGACCAGGACAAGAGATATATCAGCAGTTAGAGTTCTCAATGGGGCAAGGCTGATATTACTAAACTGTGGAGCGAAAGTGGACTGGAAACAGCTGCTTGAAGGTAATTCAGTCTCAGAGCAGTGGGAGGCATTCAAAGGGGAGCTTCAAGAGGTTCAGGATAAGCATGTTCCCACAAAGAAAAAGGGTGAGTCGGCCAAATCTCGAGTCCCATGGATGTCACGGTGCCGGCAGGGTAGGATAAGACATAAAAGGGAAGCATATATCCGACACTGAGAACTCAGTACGACTGAAAGTTGAGAGGAGTTTAGAAAATGGAGGGGTCAAATCAAAAAGGAAATTAGGAAAGGAAAGAGAGGGAATGAAATAATATTGGCAAGCAAAATCAAGGTGAACCCAAAGATGTTTTCTCAATACATTACGAGCAAGAAGATAACTAACTGAGGGGAGAGTAGGACCCATAATAGATCAGAAAGGTAACCTTTGTATAAATGTGGATGATATTGGTATGGTTCTTTATTGAACACTTTGCGTATGTCTTCAGAAAAGAGGAGGGATTTAGATATTGTCGTTAAGGAGGAAGAGTGTGAATTATTGGATATAATAAACATAGGGAGAGAGGAAGTATTAATGGGATTAGCATCCTTGAAAGTTGAAAAATAACTACAGCCGGATGAAATGTACCCCAGGCTGTTCGAAGAAGCAAGAGAAGAAATAGCAGAGGGTCTGCCGACCGTCATTTTCCAATCCTCACTAGATACAGTTGTGGTGCTGGAGTATTGGAGAATTGCTAACATTGTACCTCTGTTTAAAAAGGGAGCGAAGGATAGTCTGAATAATTACACGCCAGTCAGTCTAACCTCAGTAGTGGGCAAATTATTGGAATCCATTCTGAGAGACGGGATAAACTGTCACTTAGAAAGGCACAGGTTTATCAAGGATAGTCAGCATGGATTTGTTAAGGGACGCTCTTGTTTGACCAAATTGATCGAATTTTTTGAAGATGTTACAAGGAATATAGATAAGGGTAGTGCAGTTGATGTGGTCTACATGGATTTTAGCAAGGCTTCTGACAAGGTCCCACATGAGAGACTGGTTCAAAAAATAAAATCCAATGGCATCCAGGGAAATGCAGCAAGGCGGATACAAAATTGGCTCAGTGGCAGGAAATAAAAGGTAATTATTGACAAGTATTTTTGCGACTGGAGGACTGTTTCCAATGTCATTCCACAGTGCTTAGTAATGGGTCCCCTGCTTTCTGTTGTCTATATTAAAGATTTAGACGTAAATGTAGGGGGTATGATCAAGACTTTTGTAGACGACACAAAGATTGGCCATGTGGTCGATAGCGAGAAGGCTGCAGGAAGATATTGACGGTCTGGTCAGATGGGCAGCAAAATGGGATTCGACCCGGATAAGTGTGAGGAGCTCAAACAAGCAAAGGAATACACGATTACTAGGACAATACTGAGAAGTGTAGAGGAAGTAAGGAACTTTGGAGTGAATGCCCACAGATCCCTGAAGATAGCAGGATAGGTCAATAAGGCAGGTAAGAATGCATATGGAATCATTTCCCTTTTTAGCTGAGGTATAGAATGTAAGAGCTGGGAGGTTTTGCTGGAACTGTATAAAACATTGGTTAGGCCATATCTTGAATACTTTGTGCAGTTCTGGTAACCACATTACAGAAAGGAAGTAATTGCACGAGAGAGGGTACAGAGGAGATTTATGAGGATGTTGCTTGGACTGGAAAAATGCAGCTATGAGGAAGTATTGGATCGGCTGGGGTTGTTCTCCATGGAACAGAGAAGGCTGAGGGGAAATCTGATTGAAATGAACAACATTTTGTGGAGCCTGGATAGAGTGGAGGTGAAGGCTCTATTCACCTTCGCAGAAAGGTCAGTGACTGGGGGACATAGATTTAAAGTGATTGGTAGAACTTTCAGAAGGGAGTTGAGGAAAAACATGTTCACACAGAAATACAAAATTGTCTCAGTGACAGGAAACAAAGGGTAATTGTTGACGGGTATTGACTGGAGGACTTTCCCGTGGTTTTCCACAGGGCTTGGTACTGGGTCCCTTGCTTTTAGTGAGGGTCTGGAACTCAGTTCCTGAAAGGATGGTTGAGGCAGAAGCCCTCTACTGATTCAACAAGAGTCTGAATGTGTACCTCAAGTGTCATAATCTGCAGGGCTATGGATTAAATGCTGGAAGGTGGGATAAGAATAGGTGGATAGCTTTTCGGCTGGCACAGCCACGATGGGCCAAGTGGCCTCTTTCTATGCCTTAAATTTTCAACGATTCTATGATTCTATAACACGAAACACGCTATCCTCGTTAACACTCACAATTCTGTCAACAAACTATCAAGATGATCAGAAATGATTTTCCATGAAGCTATCCCTGCTGCTTGTCATTTATTAAGATATGATTTGACAAGCAAGAAATATTTTTGTGCTGGGTTACGGCCTCCAGAATTTTCCAAGAATCAACATTAGACTGATAGTTACAGAACTTATCCAACCTCCCCTTTTTTAAACAGGGTGTAACATTTACAGCCCTCCAGTTCTCTGGCATCATTTTTTTTATTCATTCATGGGATGTGGACATCGCTGGATAAGCCAGCATTTGTTGTCCATCCCTAATTACCCTTGAGAAGGTGGTGGTGAGCTGCCTTCTTGAACCTCTGCAATCCACGTGGGGTATGTACACCCACAGTGCTGTTAGGAAGGAAGTTCCAGTATGTTGACCCAGCGACAGTGAAGGAACTGCAAGATAGTTTCAAATCAGCATGGTGTGTGGCTTGGAGGGGAACTTGCAGGTGGTGGTGTTTCCATACATCTGCTGCCCTTGCCCTTCTATATGTTAGAGGTTGTGTGTTTTGAAGGTGCTGTCTAAGGAGCCTTGGTGTGTTGCTGCAGTGCATCTTGCAGATGGTACACACTGCTGCCACTGTGCGTCGGTGGTGGAGGGAGTGAATGTTGTGGATGGGGTGCCAATCATGATGCCGAGCTTCTTGAGTGTTGTTGGAGCTGCAGCCATCCAGACAAGCAGACAGAATTCCATCACACTCCTGACTTGTGCCCTGTAGATGGTGGACTGGCTTTGGGGAGTCAGGAGGTGAGTTACTCGCCTCAGGATTCCTCGCATATGACCTGCTCTTTTAGCCATGGTATTTATATGGCTATTCCTGTTCAGTTTCTGGTCAATAGTAGCCCCTGGGATGTTGATAGTGGGGGATTCAGCGATGGTAATGTCATTGAATGTCAACGGAGATGATTAGATTATCTCTTGTCGGAGATGGTCATTGCCTGGCACTAGTGCAGTGCGAATTATACTTGTCAATTATCAGCCCAAGCCATGATATTGTCCAAGTCTTGCTGCATTTCTGCACGGACTGCTTCAGTACTTTGGAGTCACGATTGGTCATGAAAATTGTGCAATCATCAGCGAACATCCCCACTTCTGACCTTATGATTGAAAGAATGTAACTGATGAAGCATCTGACGATAGTTAGGCCTAAGACACTACCCTGAGGAACTCTTGTGGTGATGTATTGGAGCTGAGCTGATTGACCTGCAACAACCACAACCATCTTCCTTTGCGCTAGGTATGACTCTAACCAGCAGAAAGTCCCCACCACCCCCCCCCCCCCACCGCCCCGCCCCGCCGATTCCCACTGACTCCATTTTTGCTCGGGCTCCTTGATGCCATACTCAGTCAAATGCTGCCTTGGTGTCAGGGCAGTCACTCATACCTCACCTATTGAGTTCAGCTCCTTTGTCCATATTTGAACCAAGGCAGTAATGAGGTCAAGAGCTATGTGACCATGGCGGAACCCAAACTGAGCGTCACTGAGCAGGTTATTGCTAAGCAAGTGCCGCTTGATGGCAGTGTCGATGACACCTTCCATCACTTTACTGATGATTGAGAGTAGGCTGATGGGGCGGTAATTGGCCGGGTTGGACTTGTCCTGCTTTTTGTGTACAGGACATACCTGGGCAATTTTCCACATTGCAGGATAGAGGCCAATGTTGTAGCTGTACTGGAACAGCTTGATGGGGGAATGGAAGTTCTGGAGCACAGGTATTCAGTACTATTTCTGGAATATTGTGACGGCCCATAGCCTTTGCAGTATCCAGTGCCTTCAGTAGTTTCTTGATATCACGCGGAGTGAATCGAACCCTGAGAAACAGTACTGTATACTCCCCTCCACCTCCAGTCTGAACAATGACTGTTCACCACTTCTCTCTGCTTTCTGTCCCTGAGTCAGTGTCATATCCACACCATCACTGTCACATTAATCCATGTCATAACAACTCTATGAAATGTCATTTGATCACAGGCCTACTGAAAATCTATATACAGAAGAGGATATACATGAGTAGGGGCGCAAGATGTTGTCAAGGTTCTTAATAAGTACTTTGTATCTGTCTTAACAAAAGTGGGGGTGGGGGGCGATGCAGGTATTGTGGTTAAGGAGGAGGAGTGTGAATTATTGGATGTGATATACATAGGGAGAGAGGAAGTATTAATGGGATTAGCATCCTTGAAAGTTGATAAATCACCAGGGCCTGATGAAATGTACCCCAGGCTGTCAAATGAAGTGAGATAGAAAATAGCAGAGGTTCTGACCATCATTTTCCAATCCTCACTGGATACAGGTGTAGTGCCAGAGGTTTGGTGAACTGTTAACATTGTACCTCTTTAAAATGGAGCAAGAGATATACCAAACAATTGCAGGCCAATCAGTGTTACCTCAGTAGTGTGAAAATGATTGTAACCTATTCTCAGAGACAGGATAAACTGTCACTTAGAAAGGCTCAGGTCAATCAAGGACAGTCAGCATGGATTTGATAAGGGAAGATATTGTTTGACCAACTTGATTGAATTTATCGACGAAGTAGCAAGGATGATAGATGAGGGTAGTGCAGATGATATGGTCTCCGTGGATTTTTGCAAGGCTTTTGACAAGGTCCCATGTGGCGTACTAGTTAAAAAATTAAATCGCATGGAATCCAGGGAAACGCAGATACAAAATTGGCTCAGTGACAGGAAACAAAGGGTGATTGTTGATTTAGAATTTCGAACATTACAGCGCAGTACAGGCCCTTCGGCCCTCGATGTTGCGCCGACCTGTGAAACCATCTGACCTACATTATTCCATTTTCATCCATATATCTATCCAATGACCACTTAAATGCCCTTAAAGTTGGCGAGTCTACTACTGTTGCAGGCAGGGCGTTCCACGCCCCTACTACTCTCTGAGTAAAGAAACTACCTCTAACATCTGTCCTATATCTATCACCCCTCAACTTAAAGCTATGTCCCCTCGTGTTTGCCATCACCATCCCAGGAAAAAGACTCTCACTATCCACCCTATCGAAACCTCTGATTATCTTATTTGTCTCTATTAAGTCAACTCTCCTCCTCCTTCTCTCCAGCGAAAACAACCTCAAGTCCCTCGGCCTTTCCTGGTAAGACCTTCCCTCCATACCAGGCAACATCCTAGTAAATCTCCTCTGCACCCTTTCCAAAGCTTCCACATCCTTCCTATAATGCGGTGACCAGAACTGCACGCAATACTCCAGGTGCGGTCTCACCAGAGTTTTGTACAGCTGCAGCATGACCTCGTGGCTCCGAAACTCGATCCCCCTATTAATAAAAGCTAATACACCATATGCCTTCTTAACAGCTCCATTAACCTGGGTAGCAACCTTCAGGGATTTATGTACCTGGACACCAAGTTCTCTCTGTGCATCTTCACTACCAAGAATCTTCCCATTAGCCCAGTGCTCTGCATTCTTGTTACTCCTTCCGAAGTGAATCACCTCACACTTTTCCGCATTAAACTCCATTTGCAATCTCTCAGCCAAGCTCTGCAGCCTATCTATGTCCCTCTGTACCCTACAACATCCTTCGGCACTATCCACAACTCCACTGACCTTAGTGTCATCCGCAAATTTACTAACTAACCCTTCTACACCCTGTTCCAGGTCATTTATAAAAATGACAAACAGCAGTGGCCCCAAAACAGATCCTTTCGGTACACCACTAGTAACTAAACTCCAGGATGAACATTTACCATCAACCACCACCCTCTGTCTTCTTTCAGCTAGCCAATTTCTGATCCAAAGCTCTAAATCACCTTCAACCCCATACTTCCATATTTTCTGCAATAGCCTACCGTGGGGAACCTTATCAAACGCCTTACTGAAATCCATATACACCACATCCACTGCTTTACCCTCATCCACCTGTTTGGTCACCTTCTCGAAAAACTCAATAAGGTTTGTGAGGCACGACCTACCCGTCACAAAACCGTGCTGACTATCGCTAATGAACTTATTCTTTTCAAGATGATTATAAATCCTGTCTCTTGTAACCTTTTCCAACATTTTACCCACAACCGAAGTAAGGCTCACAGGTCTATAATTACCAGGGCTGTCTCTACTCCCCTTCTTGAACAAGGGGACAACATTTGCTATCCTCCAGTCTTCTGGCACTATTCCTGTCGACAATGACGACATAAAGATCAAGGACAAAGGCTCTGCAATCTCCTCCCTATCTTCCCAGAGAATACTAGGATCTCCTTGATGGGTGTTTTACTGACTTGAGGTCTGTTTCAAGTGGCTTTCCACAGGGCTCATTTCTGGATCACCTGCTTTTTGGAGCATATATTAACGATTGGAACGTAAATGTAGGGGCATGATCAAGATGTGTGCAGATGGCACACAAATTTGCCATGTGGTAGATAGCAAGGAGGATAGCTGTAAGCTGCAGGAAGATATTGATGGCAGAAAAGTGTCAAATGGAATTCAACCGGTTAAGTATGAAATGTGTAATTGAGGAGGTCAAACAAGGCAAAGGGATAGACAATTAATAGGAAAATGCTCAGAAGCGTAGAGGATGTGAGGGACCTTGGAGTCAATGTCCACTGATCCCTGAAGGTAGCAGGTCAGGTCGATAGGTGGTTAAGAAGGCATATGGTATCCTTTCCTTTATTAGCTGAGGTATAGAATACAAGGGCAGGGAGGTTATGCTGGAACTGTATAAATCATTGGTTGGGCCACAACCTGAGTACTCTGCAGTTCTGGTCACCTGATTACACAAAGGATGGAATTGCACTCGAGAGGGTACAGAGGAGATTTACAAGGATGTTTGCCAGGACTGGAAAAATGCAGCTACGAAGCAAGATTAGATACGCTGGGGTTGTTCTACTTGGAACAGAGAAGGCTGAAGGCAGATCTGATTGAAATGGACATAATTTTGAGGGGCTTGGATAGAGTGGAGGTGAAGAGTCTATTCACCTTAGCAGAGAGATCAGTGACTAGGGGGCAGTGACTTAAAGTGCTTGGTAGAAGGATTAACTGGGAGTTGAGGAGAAACCTGTCCACCCAAAAATACAAAATGTGCTCAGTGGTAGGAAACAAAGGGTCATTGTTATAATAAAAGCAAAATACTGCGGAAGCTGGAAATCTGAAGTAAGAACAATAAATGCTGGAAATACTCAGCAGGTCTGGCAACATCTGTGGAGGGAGAAGCAGAGTTAAGTTTTCAGATCAGCGATGTAGGGTCACGGACCTGTCACGTTAACTCTGCTACTCTCTCCACAGATGCTGCCAGACCTGCTGAGTATTTCCAGCATTTCTTGTTTTTATTAAAGGGTAGTTGTTGACAGGCAATTTACTGACCGGAGGACTGTTTACAGTGGCGTTCCACAGGGTTCAGTACTGCATCCCCTGTTTATAGTGAGGGTCTAGAACTTACTGCCTGAAAGGATAGTTTAAGCAGAATCCCTCCACTCAGTGAAAAGGAAACTGGATGTTCACCTCAAGTGTCATTATCTGCAGGGCTATGGATCAAATGCTGGAAGGTGGGATGAGAGTTGGTGGATCATTTTTCGGCCGCTGCAGACACAATGGGCCAAGTGGCCTCTTTCAGTATCTTAAACTTTCTATGATTATATTACGTGAAACACTCACAGTTACGTCCTCAACGAACTTGATGAAGATTATCAGGAATGATATTTCATTCACCTTTCTGTGCTGCTTGTCATGTATTAAAAGTTGTATTACAAGCAAGATATATTTTTGTGCTGGGTTATGACCTCTAGAAGTTTCCAACAACCAACATTAGACTGATGCTTACAGGGTTTACCCAACCTCTCCTTTTTAAACAGGGTGTAACATTGGCAATCCTCCAGACCTCTGGCAACACTCCCATATCCAAGGAGGACTGAAAGATTTTGTCCAGTGCCTCTGTCATTTCCACCATTTCCTCCCTCAGTAACTCTCATAATTCCCATCCAGACTGGCTAAATGTTCTACTTTATTGTAGTACAAAAAGTGTTGAATTGAAAGGGGTTAACTGAACCAGTTTGTTCAGTGACTGTAATTAATGTCAATCTCCATGGACCCTAATGGTGTCACTGGAGGGTTTCCCGCTTCTATTAATACAGGACTCCTTTCAATGTGTTTTCTGAAAGTGTCAGCGGGAGCATCCGCTCCGGCACTCAAAGGGATCCGTGGCTGCAGAGAGCGGGAGAGGAGAGATCAGAATCTGAACAATAGATTGGAATGTTACAACAATGGGTCCGAATAGGAGAACAATAGATCGGAATGTTACAGCAATGGGTCAGAATCTGAGAACAATAGATTGGAATGTTACAACAATGGGTCAGAATCTGAACAATAGATTGGAATGTTACAACAATGGGTCCGAATAGGAGAACAATAGATTGGAATGTTACAGCAATGGGTCCGAATAGGAGAACAATAGATTGGAATGTTACAGCAATGGGTCAGAATCTGAGAACAATAGATTGGAATGTTACAACAATGGGTCAGAATCTGAGAACAATAGATTGGAATGTTACAACAAGTGACAGGAGTTTATCCTATTGGTTTGACTATCTTACTGCGGATTATTATTGGATAACATTAGAATTGCGGATCGCTTATGCTCTGAAGATGATTCAATTTATTTACTATCCCATCCTCGCTATTATTGGTGTCCCTGGTAAGTCTCTGTATCCAACTATTAGATTCATAAACCATGTTTCACTGATATAGTGTTCTTGTCATTTAAATTGTGAGAAGACTGAAACCATTGTCTTCAGTTTCTGTCACAAGCACCATTCCCTGTCCATGATCTGCATCCCCCTCGCTGGCCATTGTCTGAGGCTGAACCAGGAAGTTTACAACCTCTGGTATCTATTTAATGGTGAGCTGAGTTCATCCCCATATTCTCTCCATCCCCAGCCCAGCCAATTGTTATGGCCAGGTGAGGAGGGGTCAGAGTGGGTCTTCTTTATTTGACTGCAACAGTGTTTGTCCTTTATAAACAGTGCAATAGTAACGTCTCATTGAGTGTTTTACATTTTACCTTTGGTGTGATGGTGAAGGAACTGATTGGACAGGTTCTCTTGAGTTTAAACATGAAAGAGGTGAGTTTATTATACTTAACAATATAAACCCGATCTAAATAAAATCATTAAAAAAAAACACAACACACAGTTACGTACACACTCACACGAGAATCACACACACACACACACACAAATAGATTACAGAGTGAGAAGTAAATTTGTGGTTGGATTTGAGTCCAGAATAAATTTAAAAAAAAAACTCATTCTGTGATGTTGGGCGATTCCGTGGTCTTCCAGCTGAAGTTATATTCTTGACGTCTTTTGCTTGTCGAAGTGCAGTTTGTGGCTGGTCCACATTGCTCAGGGTTTTCCTTGAGGCGGACTTGTAGGTGGCTTTCTTCCCCTGGTTACTCTGTCTGTAGCAATCCGTAGGCATGAGGGGCCCACAGTCACATGTGATTTTCAAACTTGTGATGTTAGGAGGAGAGAGAGACGGAGAGAGAGAGGTGGGGGGAGTACGGGGTGGAGGGGGGGGGGGGGGCGGTGGTCACAGCCCTTCTGCTTCTGCACAGTTTGAATCACTGGCTTGTCTGTTTTTGTCCAGGGGAAACTCCCAGCTTTCACAGAGTTGGGCAGAAGGTCTCATGACTGCCTCAGTGCATTCTCTGGACCCTTCTAATGTGATTCAAAGTTAGAAACTTCTATCTCCCCAGGGTTCAGGATGCCAGTATATATACTTGGAGGAGTTTGCACTTTGAAATTCAATGTGTCAGAGTAGCCTTGTATGCCGTGTTAATGAATGTAATCTTAGGTCATTCAATCACTGGAGCAAGCCAATGATATAGGTCCAGGCTCATCAGACATGTGGCTCCTGTCGTAGGCCTTGGAATGTGAAAAGGTGTTCCAGATGCCAATTGCGGTGGCCATCTTGGCTGCCAGCTTTTTCAAGGTTAACGGTAGGATGTTTTCTATCAAAAATTTAGTGTAAGTTTCCAATCGATGAATTAAAATTCCTCATTTGGCATATTGTGCTATCGTGACACCGGCATAGCACATGGAAAGAAATGTGATAATAGGAACATTTCATTGCAGAATTGTGGGAAGAAAACGGAAGAAATACACATGCATTCTCAATAATCACTTCTCAAATTCACACATTAATCTTAGAATTACTGCAGCTGACATTGTCTGTTACAGCTGTACTGATTTAAATATTTTTGGCATTTTGTCTGGGATGGTCATGTGTCGGTTTCGACCTTGGACAATGCATCACCAATTGCTTGTTTTCCTTTTCTCTCCTCTAATGAAGTTTTAACTACTCAGGTACTATGCACCTTGATAATCTTTCTCCCAAAACCGACAGTGTGTAATAAATTGTTTTTTTTTGTCCCTGTGAGGTGTCCGAGATTTCCTCTGGGCCTTTGTTCTAGCTGAGTTCGGCTTTGAAATTGTTGGGTTTGATTAGCTTTGTGTTTGGGATCTGATCATTGGGTTCTTCAGAGGGTAGATCCACACTGACCTTACTTTTAGCTTTCTGGTGAGGTGCACAAGTGCTGTTTACTTGAGGGTATTTTCCCTTCACTTTTTACTTAACTATGGGAAGGAAGTTTCTTTTATCTACCCTATGTCTTTTGCGACATTACTGCGCACAGGTGTCTGTCCAGCTTTCACTGCACTCTCCAGCTGCACTTCGACTAGGTGAGGCATCTCCCTCACCATTGACATGCCTTTTTGGGACCTTTCCTTGTCCTTGCACGTTTCTGTAAATGCTGTGAGCAGCCTTTTTAGGTTGCCTCTTTGACCTGCATTTAATGAGGAGAGTGTGTGGTCCAATTTATCTAACATTTCATGGTTGGCAAATCGGAGAGTGGGGGGGGAGGTTCCAGTTGGGAATTCTCCTGGCCATCCTCTAACCTGTCCTCACTGTCCTTTTCAATCCTCCCTTCCTGACTGTCTGACAGATCTGTACTTGTCTGTCCCCTCCACAGCATTTACTTTTTTTCCTTTGGTCTGGGATGTCAATTAAATAATTTACCTGACTATTCCTTTTGCCACTCGATATGGACCACTGAACTGGACTTTAAGGGGTTCGCCATGCATTGGGAGTATTAACAATACATGGTTTCTGGGATGACATGTTCTAGACTTGGCATTTCTGTCTGCTTACCTTTTCATAGCTGCCTGTGAGATCTTTTGCTGTTACTGAGCCATTGCACAGCCTCTCGTGAGCCGCTCCCAGAGCACGGAAATGTGGTCTAACATGGAAGACTCATCCCTGTGTCCCAAAAACGTCATCTTGATTAATTTAAGAGGACCACTCATCTCGTGTCCATAAACTAATTCAAAGAGACTAAAGCCAGTGGAATCATTAGATAAGTCTCGGTAACCAGCAGGAGAAATCCCATCCCTTTGTCCCAGTCATGGGATTGCTCATTGCAGTATGGACTGATCATTGTCTTTAGGGTCTGGTGGTACTGCTCCAAAGCCCATTGTGACTGTGGATAGTAGGCTGAGGACTTTATTTAATTACTTATTTTATTTATTTAGAGATGCAGCACTGAAATAGGCCCTTCAGCCCACCGAGTCTGTGCCAACCATCAACCACTCATTTATACTAATCCTACATTAATCCCATATTCCTACCACATCCCCACCATCCCTCAACTCCCCTACCACCAACCTATACTAGGGCCCTATCAACCTGCAAGTCTTTGGCTGTGGGAGGAAACCGGAGCACCTGGTGAAAACTCACGCGGTCACAGGGAGAACTCGCAAACTTCGCACAGGCAGTACACAGAATCGAACCCGGGTCGCTGGAAATGTGAGGCTGCGGTGCTCCAGATTACCCATGACCTTTTCAAAAATACTGGACATAAAATGTGTGCCCTGATCCGACTGGATCTCAGCAGGAAGCCCATATAGTGTAAAGAATTGAGATAGCCCCTTCACCACTTCTTTGGCAGAGATAGTTCTTCGGGCGAATGGCCTCTGGGAATCGGGTCACCACATCCATAATGGTGAGAAGATACTGGTCGTCCCGTTATATTTTCAGCAGGGGTCCCACACAATCTTCCGGCATTCTGCTGAAGGGTTCTCACAACCTGGCACGTGAGACCAATTCTACCGAACTCCACCACATCTTTGTGGAATTGTGGCCAGTCAAAATGCTGTCTTCTGCGGTCTTCGATTTTTCATATACTGACATGTCCATCCATTAGAAGTTCGTGGGCCATTGTTAATATTTCTTTAAGGGACTTCAGCGGCACCACTATCTGGTGAACATCTGTCCACTCTTCATCCGCTGTTCTGTGAGGAGGTCTCCACTTCCTCATTAGCTCCTCATTCTTTAAATAGTAACAGTCTGCAACTCCCTCTGCTTCAGTTTTGGTTTGGAAAGTCTGTGCTATTTTTTAACACTGGGCCGGGTTGTGGAGCAACAAAAAAGGAAGAACTGTTTAACACATCCTTTGGGTCCTCTAACTTCCCAACGAAGGTTTCAGACAACCAGACAGTAGGGCCATCCGTCTGCAGTGTCAGTTCAGGGGATTGTTTGGCCATGGACAGAGTCACCACACAATCAGGGATTTCTGCTGTAACTACCCTGTCTGCCGGACCTCTTTTGGTCTCTCTAGAACTACTGGGGAAGCTGCCACCTTTTCCCCTGTCAGATCATTACCCAGGAGCAGTTGGACCCATCAATCAGTAAACTAGGAACAATCCGCATGGTAAAGAGTCATGAAACTGGGTCAAACTCCAAGTGCACTGGATATAAGGGTATGGACATATACTGTCTTCCGATACCATTCACTAACGCTCTAGCATTCACTGCACTTCCTTTGTCCCAGCAGAAGGGATTGGCAGGCCCCTGCATCCATGAGTATGACTATTGGTTTACTTCCCTCACTCAAGGGGTGTGGTTTCACTTTTCCTTCGGATACAAATTCCTGGTAGCTCTCAAGGATTTTGTTTATTTCCCCCCCCCGCCCCCTCTCTGTGGTAGGTCTGACTGGGTCTGGGTCTGACTTACTGGGTCTGACTGCCGCAGTTGGAGGCACAGCCTGATCTGTTGTGATTTCCATCAGGGCCCTTTTTCCTGCTATGATCTGGTGGACCCTGATTAATCCTCCAGGTTTTCCCCATCACTTGCATCATTCAGCTCGATGGCGACCTACCTTATTACACTGGAAACACACAGGTCTTCGGCCGTTTCTCCTGCTCTCAGTACCATCCTATTTGACCTGAGGATGGGCCCCCGTGTGTCCAGCTTTTCCTCCTTGCCCTTGGCTGTTCGGGTTTCTATAACTCCCCCCGACCTTTTATTCTCGGGTCTTTGTGGTGACCAGGGAAGTGTTTCCCTTTGGGGTTACGGCCTTGTGTGCAAGGGAAAATTCATCACCAGAATTGCAACTTGTCCAGCTCTTTGAACCCTTTGTTCCTCTTTGTGGGTTTTAATGGGAGGGGGAGCGAGTTTGTGAACTCCTTGAGATGGATCACCACTCTGAGGTTTCGATATGTGGGCTGTAATTTGAGTGTTTCTATCCACTGGTCAAAAGTAAACACAAAAACTGACTTTAAATATTCTTTAGCTACCTAAAAATGAAACATTTGGCGAAGACAAATGTGGGTCCAATACAGGCAGTGTCAGGGGAATGTACAATGGTGAATAGAGAAATGGCAGTAAAACTAAATGATTACTTTGTGTCTGCCCTCATTGAGGAAGATACAAGGAAATTTACAGAATTAGAGATCCAAGGGATTAGGGAGATTGAGGAAGTGAAGGAAATTAATATCGGTAAGAATGTTGTTTTGGAGAGATTAATGGAGCTGAAGTTTGATGAGGCGCCAGGATCTGATATTCTGCATCCCAGGGTGTGGGAAGAGATAGCTATGGAGATGGTGGCTGCATTGATGACTATCTTCAAAAATTCTATAGATTCTGGAGCGGTTCCTGCAGATTGAAAGGTAGCAAATGTCACCCCACTATTTAAGAAGGGAGGGAGAGAGAAAACAGGGAATTATAGACCTGCTCTCATACATCAGTCGTTGGGAAATTGCTGGGATTTTATTCTAAAGGATGTGATAAATGGACAGTTGGATAATAATCTGTTTGGGCATCGTAAACATGGATTTCTGAATGAGAAATCATGTTTGGCGAACCTGTTGGAGTTTTATTGGGGATGTTATAAACAGAATTGATAAAGGGGAGTCGGTGGACGTGTTATCCTTGGATTTTCAGATGGTTTTTGATAAATTACCCCACAGGAGGTTGGTTCGCAACATTAAAGCACATAGGATAGGAGGTAATATACTGGCATGGATTAAAGATTGGTTAACAGGCAGAAAACAGAGAGTAGGAAGAAACGGGTCGTTCTCACTTTGGCAGCTGTGACTATTTGGGGACCGCAAGGATCAGTACTTGGGCCCCAGCTCTGAACAATATATGTCAATGATTTGGATGTGGGGACCAAATGTAGTATTTCCAAGTTCGCAGATGACACAAAACTAGGTGGGAATGCATGTTGTGAGGTAGATGCAATGCGTCTTCAAGGGGATTTGGACAGACATAGTGACTGAGTAAGAACATGGCAAATGGAATGTAATATGGGCAAATATGAGTTATCCACATTGGTAAGAGGAACAGATGTGCAGAGTATTTCTTAAATTGTGAAAAATTAGAAAGTGTAGATGTACAAACGGACCCGGGTGTCAGTTAATCACTGAAAAAGATGCAGGTGCAACAAGCAATTAGGAAGGCGAATAGTCTGTTCGCCATTATCAAGAGATGATTTGAGTACAGGAGTACTGACGTCTTGCAGCATGTGTATAGAACCTTGCTTAGACCACACCTGGAATATTGTGTGCATTTTGGGTCACTTTACTTCAGGAAGGATATTATTGCCAAAGAGGGAGCGCAATGAAGGTTCACCAGACTTGTTCCCGGGATGGCGGGACTGTTCTATGAAGAGAGATTGGGGAAACTGGGCCGGTATTCTAGAGAGTTTCAAAGAATGTGTCGGGATCTCATTGAAACGTATGAAATAATTAAAGGGATAGACAGCGTAGACGTATGTACGAAAATTCCCCTGGTTGCGGAGTCTGGAACTAATGGATACAATTTCGAAATAAGGGGGAAGCCATTTAGGACAGAGATGAGGAGAAAACTTTGACTCAGAGGTTTCTGAATCTTTGGAATTCTGCATCCCAGGCGGATGTGGAATCTCAGTCGTTGAGTATATTTAAAGTATAGATTGACAGATTTCTAACTGCAGATGACAAAAATGGGATATGGTGATTATTTGTGGAAAAGGCATTGAAGTGGATGATCAGCCATGGTCATATTGAGTGGTGGAGCAGCCTCGATGGGCTGAATGGCCTACTCCTGCTCCAATGTCCCTATGTTCGGAAGCTGCTTAACACTTTCAAACTCGAGGTCAGTTTAGTCAGGCTGCTTTCTGAGGGTTTGGAATGTTTGACGGTACACTTCCGGTACTATTTCATGGACGACCAGGATAGCAATTTTAGTCATCTCATAATCTGATGAACTTTCATCTGGCAATAGTGAATAAACCTCATGGGATTTTCCTGTTACTTTGTTTTGTAAAAACAGTGTCCAGCTCTCTGACGGCCATTTCGGTTGCTTTGCAAGCTTTTCACAATTGAC
This sequence comes from Heterodontus francisci, assembly GCF_036365525.1. Taxonomy (NCBI): domain Eukaryota; kingdom Metazoa; phylum Chordata; class Chondrichthyes; order Heterodontiformes; family Heterodontidae; genus Heterodontus; species Heterodontus francisci. The sequence goes on along the minus strand of NW_027142112.1, from coordinate 239,641 downwards.
GAAAAATTCTGCCACATCCTCCTCATTTAACTTTGTCATGAACTGGGAGAACTTTAAGAGCTCAGCACATGGTCCTGAGCTAGGGGCAGCTCCCACACTAGCTGTGCCTTCACTGGGTGTATGGGTCTTCCTCTAGTTGTTTGAGCCGCCTTAACTCCCTTTCCTCATTCTCATTCTGGAACACTCTTACTTTTTCCCTTTCTTGACACTCACTCTGCTCCTTCTCGCTCTCTCTGGAATTCTAATTCTAGTCTATTCTGTTCTAGTTCTACCTTAGCTAACATTACTCTATCTGTTAGTGATTCTAACCCTGTTTGAGTCTTCAGCTTCAAGTGAAATATGGTTGGCCAAAAGTCTTAGGATTTCGGATTTCCTACCTTTTGGACGGATAGTAATCCCTAACTGTCCAGCTACATTACTCAACTTTTCAACAGACAGGCGTTTTAACCTGTACCAAGTTACTTAACTCTGTATGCAACTCCTTTATTGGGAATGTAACTCCTTTAGTCAGAAAGGGAGGGAAACAGAAAACAGGAAACTACAGGCATGTTAGCCTCACATCTGTCTGAGGTAAAATGTTAGAAGCTATTGTTAAAGACAGTGTAGCCGGCACTTAGAAAAATTCAACGTAATCAGGCAGAATCAAAATGGTTTTATGAAAAGGAAATCATGTTTAATCAATTTGTTGGAGTTCTTTGAAGAGGTAACATGTGCTGTGGAGAAAGGGGAACCGGTGGATGTACTGTACATAGATTTCCAGGAGGCAATTGATAAGGTGCCACATCAAAGGTTTTGTGAAAATAAAAGCTCATGTTGAAGGGGGTAACATGTTGGCATGGATAGAAGATTGGTTAGCTAACAGAAAACAGGCAGTAGGCATAAACGGGTCATTTTCTGGTTGGCAAGATGTAACGAGTGGTGTGCCACAGGGATCAGTACTGGGACCTCAACTTTTTACAATTTATATAAATGACTTGGATGAAGAGAGCGAAGGCATGGTTGCTAAATTTGCTGATGACACAAAGATGAGTAAGAACGTAACATGGCAAGGGGACATAAGTAGGCTGTAAATGAATGTAGATAGGTTAAGTGTGTGCGTGAAGACCTGGGAAATGGAGTATAATATGGGAAAATGGGAAATTGTCCATTTTGGCAGGAATTATAAAAAAAGAAGCATATTATCTAATGGTGAGAGATTGCAGAGCTCTGAGATGCAGAGGGATCTGGGTGTCCGTGTGCATGAATCACAAAAGGTGAGTATGCATGTTCAGAAAGTAATTAGGAAAGCTAATAGAATGTTATCGTTTATCAGAAGGGTAATTGAATGCAAAAGTAAGGATGCTATGCTTCAGCTACGGAGGGCATTGGTGAGAGCACATCTGGAGTACTGTGTACATTACTGGTCTCCTTATTTAAGGAAGGACGTAAATGCATTGGAAGCAATTCAGAAAAGGTTTACCAGACTAATACCTGGAATGGGTGGGCTGTCTTATGAGGGAATATTGGAAAGGCTCGGCTTATATCCACTGGAATTTAGAAGGGTAAGTGGCGACTTGATTTGAACATCTAAGATCATGAGCGGTCTTGACAGGTTGCATGTGGAAAGATGTGTGTATCTTGGTGTATCTAGAATTAGGGGTCACTATTTAAAAATGAGGGCTCGCCCATTTAAAACAGCGATGAGGAGATTTTTTTTTCTCTGAGGGTCATGAGCCTTGGGAATTCTCTTCCTCAAAAGGCAGTGGAAGAGAGTCTTTAATTACTTGCAAGGCAGAGATAGATAGATTCTTGACAAGCAAGGGGGTGAAAGATTATCGAGGGTAGGTGGTAATGTGGAGTTGAGGTTTCAGTCAGATTGGTCATGATCTTACTGAATGGCAGAGCAGCCTTGAGGGGCCGAGTGGCCTACACCTGCTCCTAATTCATATGTTCATATGTTCGTATGCTCTGTCTTCGAACGTGGGCATTTCAGTGTTCCAGCAGTGAAAGCCACAATAAAACCTTCATTGACATTTTAAGTTTTTCTCAGGATCAATTGTTTTCCCTACTTCCAATTTCTCATTTGTTGTTGGTTTACGATCACTCGAACCTCCATATTTCTGTGACAGCCAGGTGAGGAGGGGTCCCAGGCTCCGTCTTGTCTTATATCTTATTTCACCACAACAGAGTTTATTCCTTTTTAGCAGTGGACGTGCTGACCACCTCAGTGTGTATTTTACCTTTTATCTTTGATGTGATCGTGAAAGAGCCAATAGGAGAGGTTTTCCTGAGCTTAAACAAGAGGTGAGTTTATTATACTTAACAATCTAAGCTGTATCTAAATAAAATAATAAAAATATACGCTACACATTCACGCACACACTCACTCGAGAATCACACACAGATAAATTAGAGTGAGAAATAAATTTGTGATGGATTAGTGTCCAGAATGAATAAATTTTAAAGAACAACGTCTGTGAAGTTGGATAAATCTCTGGTCTGCATTTTCCCACCTTTAGTTATGTCATCTGCAAGAGTTGAAATTATGTTTTTTTTTACGTATACGTTTGTGTCATTTATATATCTATCTATATGCCAGGAACAGCACTGGTTCTAATACCGAAACCTGCGAAACAGCACTGCATACTCCCCCTCCCCAGTCTGAACAATGTCTGTTCACCACTTCTCTCTGCTTTCTGTCCCTGAGTCAGTATCATATCCACACTGTCACTGTCACATTAGTCCATATGTTCCATTTTTCATAACAAGTCTATGTAATGGCATTTAATCACCGGCCTTTTGAAAGTCTGTACACATAACACAAAACATGTTGTCCTCATCAACAGTCACAGTTATGTCATCAACGAACTTGATTAAGATTATCAGACATGATTTTCCATTAACCTATCCGTGCTGTTTGTCATTTATAATCCCATATTTTCACAAGAAAGATATATTTTTGAGCCGGGTTCTGGCCTCTTGTAATTTCCAACCACCGACATTAGACTGACTGGTCAGTAGTTACAGGATTTATCTAATCACTCCTTTTGTAACAGGGAGTAACATTTACAGCCCTCCAGTCCTCTGTCGTGACTCCCATATCCAAGGAGGATTGAAAGATTCTTACCAGTGCCTCTGCTATTTCCACCATTCCTTCCCTCAGCAACCGTCTCCATTGTTTTATCAAAGAACTGCATAAAGTTCAGTTTTCCTAATCTGTCTATTGAATGACACTTTATCAAACACATTTTGAAAGTCTACAAATATAACTTAAATCACACCACCCTCATCAACCCTCTCCATTGTTTCATCAAAGAACTCCATCAAGCTTAACTCACCACCACCTCTCTCCTCTCCTCCACTGTTGTTAAATTATCAAACTGCTTATCTGATATCCAGTACAGGATGAGCAGAAATATCCTCCAATTAAGTATTGGGAAGATTGAAGCCATTGTTTTCACTGCCTACTCCAACTCTGTTCCCTTGCTATTGATTCCATCCCTCTCCCTGCTAACCGTCTGAGATTCAGACAGTCTGTTTACAACCTTGGTGTCATATTCGGGACAACATTAATAGGCACATGGACAAATGTGGGTTAATTAAGGAAAATCAGCATGGATTTGTTAAGGGAAAATGGTGTTTAACAAACTTACTGGCGTTTTTTGAAGAGGTAAAAAGGAAGCCTGATGAGGGCAATGCTGTTGATGTGGTGTAAATGGAATTCCAAAAAGCATTTGATAAAGTGTCACACAACAGACTTGTGAGCAAAGGTACAGCTAATCAAATAAAAAGGACAGTAACAACATGAAACTAAACTGGTTGAGTGACAGGAAACAGAGATTAGTGATTAATGGATGCTTTTCGGGCTGGAGAAAAGTTTGTAGTGGAATCAAAACAAAATACTGCAGATGCTGGAAATCTGAAATAGAATCAGAAAGTGCTGGAAATACTCAGCAGTGTCTGTGGAGAGAGAAACAGAGTTAATGTTGCAGGCTTGTGAGCTTCCATCAGAACTGGCTTAGGTTAGAAATGTAATAGGTTTTAAGCAAGTGAAGCGGGAGTGGAGGGTGTAAACACAAGAACAGAAATGTAGTCATGAGAGCGGGGGTTGGGGATGGAGTGTGTTGAAATGACAAGCGAGCGGAAGCTCGGGGTCATGCTTTTGGACTGAGCGGAGGTGTTCCACAAAGCGGTCACCCAATCTGCGTTTGACGTGCTGTGGTGTTCCAGTGAACATCAATGCCAGCTCGAGGAACAGCACCTCATTGTCCATTCTACAGACTTCTGGAGTAAACATTGAGTTCAATAATTTCAGAGAATGACTGGTCCATTTTTATTATTATTTTGTTTCATCAGTTTTTTTTACCATGTGCCAGACTTAAACTGGGATTTTTATGTTGGTGCTTTTAGCTCAGGCTGTTCATTATTCTGTCATTTAATACCTGCTCTGCACTAATGCTTTGTCTTTCACCACACCATGAGCACACTTTCTTTGCCTTTGCCCCATGACCTCCTGGTCAGTTAATCTCTCTGACCCTCTGTTCTATAAACACCCCTTTTGCTCCATTTTGCCCCATCCCTGCTTTATCTGCTTCAAACTTGATATTTCTAACCTTTTCCAGTTCTGATGAAAGATCACAGACATGAAACATTAACTCTGTTTCTCTCTCTCAACTCAGATGGTGCCAGACCTGTTGAGTATTTCCAGCACGTTAAGTTTTTTTATTTAAGATTTGAGGTGGAGGTCCCCGGGGATCAGTGTTAGGACCCTTTTTCTTCCTGACATATATTAATGACCTGGACCTTGGTGTACAGGGCACAATTTCAAAGTTTGTAGATGATGCAAAACTTGGAAACATTGTGAACTGTTAGGAGGATACTATAAAACTTAAAAAGAACATGGACAAATTGGTGGAATGGGCAGACAGGTGAAGTTCAATGTGGAGAAATGTGAAGTGATTCATTTCGTAGGAAGGACATGGAGGGAGAATATAGAATAAAGGTTACAATTCTAAAAGGGGTTCAGGAGCAGAGGGACCTGGGTGTATATGTGCATCGGTCATTGCAGGTGGCAGGACAGGTTGAGAGAGTTTTTCATAAAGCCTACAGTATCCTGTTGCATGGAATACAAGAGCAAGGGGTTTGTTTTGAACTTGTATAAGACACTAGTTCGGCCTCGGCTGCAGCGTTGCGTCTAGTTCTGGGCGCATTAGATAACGTGAAGACATTGGAGAGTGTGAAAAAACATTCACAAGAATGGTTCCAGGGATGAAGAATACCAGTTATGAAGATAGACTGGAGAAGTTGGAACATTTTCCTTGGAGAAGAGAAGGCTGAGAGGAGAGTTGATAAACGTCTGCAAAATTATGAGGTGTCTGGACACAGTTGATAGGAAAAAACTGTTCCCACACCTGAAAGGATCGAAAACGAGAGGACAAAGAATTAAAGTAATTGGTAAAAGCAGCAGAAGTGACATGAGGAAAACATTTTCATACAGCGAGTGTTAAGGTCTGGAATGCACTGCCTGAGAGTGTGGTGGAGGCAGATTCAATCGAGGCATTCAGGAGGAAATTGGATAGCTATCTGAAAAGGAAGATTGTACAGAGTTACAGGGAGAAGGCAGGGGAGTGACACTAGATGAATTGCTCTTTTGGAGAGCCAGTGCAGACACGATGGACAGAATGGCCACCTTCTGTGCTGTAACAATTTTGTGACTCTGTGGCATTCGACCACAAAATGAGCTTCCAACCTTATATTCGTGCCATCACTATGACGACCTATTTCCACCTCAATAACATCGCCCAACTTCACCCCTGTCTCAACTCATCTGCTGGTGAAGCTCTCCTTCATGCTTTCATTACCTGTAGACTAGACAATTCAAACTCATTCTCCCACATTCTACTATCTGTAAACTCGAGGTCATCTAAAACTCTGCTGCCTGTGTGTTAACTCGCAACAAGTCCCATTCCCCGATCACTGACCTACATCAGCTCACAGTCAAACAATGTCTTGATATTAAAATTCTCAACACGTTTTCAAATCCCTCCATTGCCTCATCCCTCACTATCTCTGTAATCTCCTCCTGCCCGACAACCCTCTGATATATCTTTGCTCCTCTAATTCTGGCCTCTTGTGCATTCCTGATATTAATTACTCCCCCATTGCTGGCCGCACCTTCAGTTGCCTCGGTCCAGAGCTCGGGAATATCCTCCCTACACAGCTCTACCTCTCCACCTCACTTTTATCCTTTCAGACACTCCTTTAAAAGTTGCCTCTTTGACCAAGCTTTTGGTCTCCTAACCTAATATCTGCATTTGTGGTTCAGTGTTATACTTTGTTTCATAATGCTGCTGTGAAGTACCTTTGGATAAGTTCTTGTTGAAGTTTTCCAGACATGATTTGTCATTAGCATATCCGTGCTGCTTGAAATTTATTATGCTGTGCTTTTCCAACCAACGAATATTTCTGTTCTGGGTTGTGAAATTTCCCCACCACTGACGTCAGATGGACTGGACACTACAGGGTCTACTCCATCTCTCCATTTGTAATCAGGGTGTAACATTTACAACCTTCCTGTCCTCTGTCACCACTCCCATATCCAAGGAGAATTGAAAGATTCTGTCATGTGCCTCTACCAGTTCCACCATTCCTTCCTTCAGCAATCCTTATACATCCCATCCCTACTGGATAAATGTTCTATTTTATTCTGGTACAAAAGGTGTTGGATTGAAAGGGGTTAACTGAAACTGTTTGTTTAGTGACTGTAATTAATGTCAGTCTCCATGGACTCTAATTGTGTCACTGGAGGGTTTCCCTCTTCTATTAATAAGGGACTGCTTTCAATGTGTTACTCCATAGTGTTAGCGGGAGCATCAGCCCCAGCACTAACAGGGAAGAATAGCTCCAGAGAGAGGGAGATGATAGATCAGAATCTGAGAACAATAGATTGAAATGTTACAACAATGGATCAGAATCTGAGAACAATTGACTGGAATGTTACAACAATGGGTCAGAATCTCAGAACAGTAGACTGGAATGTTACAACAATGGGCAGGAGTTTCATCTGGGAGTTTGACTCTCTTTCTGCAAATTATGGTCGGTTCTCATTAGACTATCGGATCTTTCACGCATTGAAGATTATGCAACACTTTTACTATCCCATCCTTGCTATGATCGGTGTCCCTGGTAAGTCTCTCCATCTAGCTATGAATGTTATAAACTAAGTTTAGCAACATTAATGTTCTTGTCATTTACTCTGCCCTCCTTGCTGCATTTGTTATCCCTGGCAAAACTCTATCTCCGGCTATGAGATCTATAAACCATTGCTACTTGTATTAGAGTTCATGTAAGTTACTCTACCATCTTTTCTGTTGTTGCTGCCCCTGCTAAGTCCCTATTTCCCGCTAAGTGTTTCACTGTTTCACTGAAATAATGTTCTTTCAATTTAAATTTTGGGAAGAGTGGAGCTCGTGCCATCAGTCTCCATAGGAAATTCTGTCCACATCCATGAACACGTACCCCTAACTGGCTAATATCTGAGGTTCAAACAGACAGTTTGCATCCTCTGCGTTCTATGTAACCCTGAGCTGAGTTCTGACCCCTTAATCTCTCCAGGACCAACCCTGCCGACTACCAGCTCTGTAATATCACCCGTCTGCCTCAGCTCATCTGATACATAAATCCTCATCTGTGCCCTTGTTAACACAGATAGAAACACATAGAAACACACATAGAAAATAGGAGCAGGAATAAGCCATTCGGCCCTTCGAGCCTGCCCAGCCATTCATTATGATCATGGCTGATCATCCAACTCAATGACTTGTTCCCACTTTCCCCCCATATCCTTTGATCCCTTTCATCCTAAGAGCTATATATAACTGCTTCTTGAAAACATGCAATATTTTGTCCTCAACTGCTTCCTGTGGTAGCGAATTCCACAGGCTCATCACTCTCTGGGTGTAGGAATTTCGCATCTCAGTCCTGAAAGGTTTACTTCATATCCTTAGACTATGACCCCTGGTTCAGGACTCCCCCACCATCGGGGACATCCTTCCTGTATCTGCTTTGTCAAGTCCAGTTAGAATTTTATAGGTTCCTATGAGATCCCCGCATCATTCTTCTGAACTCCAGCGAACATAATCGAAACCGACTCAATCTCTACTCATACGTCAGTCCCGCCATCCAGGGAATCAATCTGGTAAGCCTACAGCAAGAACATCCTTCCTTAGATAAGGAGACCAAAGCTGCACACAATATTCCACGTGTGGCCTCACCAAAGCCCTGTATAATTGCATCCCTGCACCTGTACTCGAATCCTCTCGCTGTGAAGGCCAACATACCATTTACCTTCTTTACTGTCCTTTGCACCTGCATGCTTACCTTCAGTGACTGGTGTACAAGTACACCCAGCTCTCCTTGCATATTCCCCTCTCTCAGTTTATAGCCATTCAGATAATAATCTGCCTTCCTGTTTTTGCTACCAAAGTGGATAACCTCACATTTATCCACATTGTACTGTATCTGCCATGCATTAGCCCACTCACTCAAATTGTCCAAATCGTCCTGAAGCCTCTCTTCATCCTCCTCACAACTTACCATCCCACTCAGTTTTGTGTCTTCTGCAAATTTGGAGATATTACATTTATTTCCCTCATCGAAATCAGTAATATATATTGTGAATAACTGGGGTCCTAGCACCGATCCCTGTGGTACCCAACTCGTCACTGCCTGCCATTCGGGAAAAAAAGACCCATTAATTCCTCCTCTCGGGTTTCCTGTCTGCCAACCAATTTTCTATCTATCACAATACACTAGCACCAATCTCATGCGCTTTAATTTTACAGGCTAATCTGTTATGTGGGACTTTGACGAAAGCCTTCTGAAAGTCCAAATAAACCACATCCACTGTCTCCCCCTCATCAACTCTACGGGTTACATCCTCGAAGAATTCTTGTAGATTTGCCAAGCATGATTTCCGTTTCGTAAATCCATGCTGACCCTGTCCGATTCGACCACTTTTCTACAAGTGCTCTGCTATAAAATCGTTGATAATGGACTCTAGAACTTTCCCCGCTACCGACGTCAGGCTGACTGGTCTATAATTCCCTGCTTTCTCTCAACCTCCCTGGGGTTACTTTAGCTACCCTCCAATCTGTAGGAAATGTTCCAGAATCTATAGAATCTTGGAAGATGACCACCAATACATCCATTATTTCTAGGACCGCTTCCTTCAGTACTCTGGGATGTAGATTATCAGGCCCTGGGAATTTATCGGCCTTCAATACCATCAATTTCCCCAACACCATTTCTCTACTAATACAGATTTCCTTAAGTTACTCTCTCTCACTAAACCCTGTGTTCCCCAACATTTCTGGTATGATATTTGTGTACTTATTTGTGAAGACAGAACCAAAGTATGCATTTAGTTGGTCAGCCATTTCTTTGTTCCCCATAATTAATTCCCCTGTTTCTGACGGTAAGGGACCTACATTTGTCTTCATCAATCTTTAAATCTGTTAAATCTACACTTGACTATTCCAATTATATCCTGGTCACCCTCCCAGTTATAAACCTCGATAAAGCACAGCCCATCTAGAACCTGCTGCCTGTAAACTAATTCACATCAAATCCTGATCACCCATCACCCCTGTGCTCACTGATCTACTTTGGCTCCGGGACCGGCAGCACCTTAAATTTAATATTTTCATTCATGTGTTTGAACCTCACCCTCAATTAGTCCCATTGTCCTGTCCATTCCCATATTGCTGCCTTCAAGTCTTTTCTTCAATTCCCATTTAAAAAAGGCTTCTTTCCCTCTGTTTCTGTCTATGGCAGCTATTCTCAGCTCTGCAGTGTCACTGGGCCCAATGCCATGGACGTTTGGATCCATGAAATGGTACGAGCTGAGCTGCCAGCCACTTCCAGTGCTCCAGGCCTGGACAGGGCTCTTGTCCCTGTTCACCAAGTATGTGCTGGTAGTGTGCAGAGGGATCTGATCTGACACCAATCAGCCATTCCAGCAGCTTTGCTATACGTCTTTGATATGAAGTGATGCGGGTGGGGGTGGGGGGGAGGGTACATTGAGCAGTGTGAGAGGTTGGTGGCGTTGAGTGTATGAGATGCCATGTGGAGACGAATTCACTGACATTGACCAACAGTGTGAGCTCATTAAACTTCTTCTGGCACTGCTGCCTGGTCCTCGGGGCCAGACCTCTTGCATTGACCTCCCTGGCCACCTGCTCCCACTCCCTTCGGAAGACGTTCCTTAAGGGTCTCCGCCCCACCCCACAGAAACAGGGCCTCTCTCCTACGGTCACCCTCCATGACTAAGGCCTCCAGCACCACAGCTGTGAACAGCAGAGCCCTCTTTCTGTCCTTGTATTCCATTTACCTCGTCTCCAATTGCAGCATTCACAGTCAGCAGCAGCAGCCTTCTGTGATTCAGTACAGCTTCCCTTTAAGAGGGACAGACTACCTTTAAGAGCTGAATCCTGGCTGAAGCACGTGCCAGCCTCACACACAGTTAGGTCCCTGTTAAGCTTGCAGATAGACAGCAGTGCGGGTCACCCTGGGCAGCACGTAGAATTCATGAAAATGAGGAGACAGCAGGAAGCTTGTGTGTCACCTGCCTCAACAGGAACGGGCACGGGCAGATCACGAATCACAACCCCTACCCCTGAAAACTGGTACAAACTTCTCTTCCACTCTGTCTCTATTTTCCTTCCCCTCTTTCACCCTTTCTCCCTCTCTCTCTGTGTCTCTTGTTCATATAATCAGAGATTGATGCAGCACAGAAGAAGGCTATTCGGTCCGTTGTGTCAGTGCTGTCTCTTTGAAAGAGATATCTAATTAGTTCTACTCCCTCCTCTTTCCCCAGACTCCTATTTTTTTTTTTTTCCTTGTCAAGTTTTTGTTAAATTCCCTTTTGAAAGATATCATTGAATCTGATTCCACCATGATTTCAGGCAGTCAAATCCAGATCACAACCATAGAACGACAGGCCCAAATATCCATGGAAAGGTTACGGCACAGAATAAGGTTATTCAGCCCATCGTGTCTCTGCTGGCTGAAAAAACTAGTCACCCAATCTAATCCCATCTTCCATCCGCTGGTCCATGGCCTTGCCAGTTGCAGCACCTCAGGTGTAGGTCCAGGTACCTTTTAAAATAATTGATGGCTTCTGGCTCCATCACCGTTCCTGGCATTGAGTTTCAGACACCCACCACCCTCTGGGTGAAAAGGTTTTTCCTCATGTCCCCTCTGATCCGTCTACCAATCACTTTAAAACTGTGCCCCCTGGTAATTGACCTCTCTGCTAGGGGAAACAGGTCCTTCCTGACTACTCTACCTGGGCGCCTCATAATTTTGTACACCTTAATCAAGTCACCCCTCAGTCTCCTTTGTTCTAAAGAAAACAATCTTAGCAGAACAGTACACAATACTCCAGCTGTGGCCTAACCAGTGTTTTATACAATTCCAGCATTACATCCCTACTTTTGTATTCTATATATCGGCCAGTAAAGGAAAGCATTCCATATGCCTTCTTTACCTCTCTGTCTACCTGTCCTGCCACCTTCCAGGACCTGTGGACATAAACTCCAAAATCTCTAACATCTTCTGCACCTTTCAATATCCTCCTGTCTGTTGTGTATTCCCTCGCTTTATTTGCCCTTCCCAAATGCATTACCTCACAGTTCCCCAGATTGACTTTCATTTGCCATTTTTCCATCCACTCAACCAAACCATTTAAACCATTGATATCATTCTGGAGTCTACAGCTATCTTCTTCACTATTAACTACATGACCAATTTTTGTGTCATCAGCAAATTTTCCAATCATATCTCCCACATTTTAGTCCAAATCATTAATATACATCACAAATTGCAATGGACCCAACACTGAGACCTGTGGAACGCCACTAGAGACCGCTTTCCATTCACAAAAAACATCTGTCGACCATTACCTTTTGTTTCCTGACATTGATCCAATTTTGGATCCAACTTGACACATTCCCCTGTATCTCATAAGCTTTTACTTTTCTGAAGAGTCTGCCACGTGGGACCTTACTAAAATCCATGTAGACCACATCCATTGCACTACCTTTATCAATCTTTCTTGCTACTTCCTCACAAAACTTAATTATGTGAGTAAGGCAAGACCTTCCATTAACAAATCCATGCTGACTATCCCAGATTAATCTTTGCCTTTCTAAGTGACAGTTTATCGTAGCTCTGAGAATTGATTCTAATAATTTGCCCACCGATATCCGACTAAAGGCCTGCTCGGGTCTGGAAATAAAACCCGACCGAACCCGACAGAACAACATCGGACCCGAGTCCGAGCCGGCCCGAGCCTGACCCGACCATATTGCACTGACTGTACGTAGCATTTTTGGATGGAATGGAAGGAAGGATAAAGGAGAATGATGGGGTATAGATTAAATTGTCCTTGACAGAGGACAAAGGATCGGCACAACATTGTGGGCCGAAGGGCCTGTTCTGTGCTGTATGTTCTATGTTCTATGTTCTATGAAGCTGCATCATGAGCGCGGTGACATCAAAGAGGTACTCACTTGCTCACTGCGCAGACTCAGAGTCTGTGGAGTCAAGATGCACGTTTCCCTCCTTGACGTCCCAGACTCCCAGCTCAGGCAGGCTTTTCAAATGTTGATGCTTACTTACTCAACTTCCCTTTTCCTCACAGCCGATCCAAATGTAGTACTGTGTGTGTCCGACCCAACCCGAGTCCGAAAGCCGGATCCGGAAGAGCGATCCGATCCATCCCGAACCCGACATATGTCGTCGGGTCTTGTCCGGTTTGGGTCGGGTAGCAGGCCTTGAGCTCAGACTGAAACGCCTATAATTATTTGGCTTATCCTTGGCACCATTTTAAAACATTGGTACTACGTTCACAGACCTCCAATGGTCTGGTGCCTCTCCTGTATCTAGTGAGAATCTGAAGATGATCTTCGGAGCATCTGCTATTTCCTCCCTGGCTTCCTTTAATAGCCTGGGATACAATTCATCTGGTCCTGGCGATTTATCCACTTTCAAGGATGTCAGACCCTCTAGTACTTCCTCTCTCATTATGCTTATCATATCTAATATTTCACAGTCCTCCTCTTTAACTATAATGTCTGCATCATCTCTCTCCTTTGTGAAGACAGAGACTCAGTAAGAACCCTGCCCACATCTTCTGCATCCACGCATAAACTACCTTGTACATCTCTGATATGCCCTCCCCTTTCTTAGTTATCCTTTTATTCCTAATGTACTGGGTTTTCCTTGATTCTACCTGCCAATATTTGTTGACGTCCTCTCTTTACTTTTCTAATTACCTTTTTTACTTCACCCCTGCACTTTCTTTACTCCTCTCGGCTTTCTAAAGTATTGTTTTTTTGTGACTGTCATAAGCTTCCTTTATTCTGATTTATCTTACCCTGTATGTTTCCAGATAACCGGGGGCTCTAAATTTGACAACACACTGTGCAAGAAAATTATCTTCATTTTGCCTCTGGTTCTTTGCCAATTACCTTAAATGTGCATCTTCTTAATGATGTTGGGAGCACAGTCCCAGCAAATACAGACCATTTAGTTTGACATCAGTAGTGGATAATGTATTTCAAACAATAATTAGAGAAGAAATAACAGAAACTTGGAGCGGTTTGAGTTAATGAAGGATAGCAAGCACGTATTTGTAGGAAGACAGGAGCAGGAGTAGGCCAATCAGCCCATCGAGCTTGCTCCGTTATTCAATTGGATCATGTCTGATCATCTACCTCAACGTCACTTTCCCGTGCTATCCCTGCATCCGTTGATGTCATTTGTCTCCCAAAATCCATTGATTTCTGTCTTGAACATTCTCAGTGTCGATCTTCCACACCCTCTGTGGCAGTGAATTCCAAAGATTTACAATCCTCTGAGTGAAGAAATTCTTCTTCATCTCAGTCTTAAATTGCTTACCCATTATTCTGAGATTATGTCCCCTGGTTCAAGACTCACCAGCCAGGGGAAACATCCGATCTGCATCCACCCCGTCACCCCCTGTAAGAATTTTGTATGAGATCACTTCTCATTTTTTGAAACTCGGGAGAATGCAGACCCAGTTTCTCAATCTCTCCTCGTACGACAATCCTGCCATTACAGGGATAGTCTGCCTAACCTCCGTTGCACGCCATGTATGGCAAATATATCCTTCTTTGGACAAGGAGACCAAGACTGTGCGCAATATTCCAGGTGTGGTCTCACCAAAGTTGAATACAATTGCAGCCAGACATCATTACTCCTGTACTAAAAAACCCCTTGGGATGGAGGCCAACATACCATTTGCCTTCCACATTGATCGGTGCACCTGCATACTCGCTTTCAGTGACTCATGAACAAAGACACCCATATCCCTTTGGAAATCAACACTTCCCATCCTCTCACCCGTCAAAAAATATTCTGTTTTTCTGTTTTGTTTTACCGGAGTGGAGCACTTGATACTTATTCATATTATATTCCAGCTGACATGTTCTTGCCCATTCACTTAGCCTGTCCAAATCCACTTGAAGCCTCCTTGCATCCTCTTCACAACCTACTTTCCCACCTCGTTTTGTATCATCAGCAAACTTGTAAATATTACATTTGGTCACCACATTCAAATAATTTATATAGATTGTGAACAGCTGTGGCCCTTGTGCTGATCCTTGTGGTACCCCCACTCATAAGAGCCTGCCATCCTGAGAATGACCCGTTTATTCCTACTCTCTATTTTCTGTCTGTTAACCAATTCTCAATCCATACCAGTATTTTACCCCAATCCCATGTGCTGTAATTTTGTTTACTAACCTCCTGTGTGAGACCTTATCAAAAGCCTTCTGTAAATCCAAATACACCACATCCACTGGTTCTCCTTTAGTAATGTTGCAACATCCTCAAAAAACTTCAGCAGATTTGTTACACATGATACCCCTTTCATAAATCCATGTTGACTCCGCCAATTTTACCATTATTTTCTAGATGTCCAGTGATCACATCCTTTACAATAGATTCTAACATTTTTCCTATTACTGACGTTAAACTAACAGGTCTGTGGTTCTCATTCTCCCTCTCCCACCCTTCTTAAATAGTGAGTTTACATTAGCTACTTTCCAGTCTTTAGGATCTCTTACAGAATCTATGGAAGTTTGAAAGATGCCACCCAATACATCCATCATCTCTATTGCCACCTCCTTCAACACTCTGGGATGTAGCTCACCTGGTCGAGGGATTTATCAAACTTCAATCCAGTTAACATTTCAAGTACTACCTCTTTACCAACACTAAATTGCCAATTTGCCCTTCATACCTTCATAGTTCCCCTTGTTCAAATTGAACACCCCAGTTTCAGAATTATCAAATTCAAATGGAATGTGAAATTTTATCATAATATGGTCATTATTTCCCAAAAGCTGCTTTACAGCAATGTTATTAACTAATGCTTTCTCGTTACATAAAATAGCCCGATTAGTTAGTCCTTCAATGTACTTCTCCAGAAACCCATCTCTTACACACTCCAGTAAAGGCAGATCATACTTCACTCACGTAGTTGAAGGTTTTGATGAAGTAACAGAGACGGTTGATGAAGGGAATGCCGTGGATGTTGTGTCTATGTATTTTAAGAAAATGTTTAATAAGGTACCACGTAAAAGGCTGGTTAGCAAAATTGAGGCTCATGGAATAAGAGGATCATTGTCAAATTGAATTAAGGACAGGAAACAGTGAGTTGTAATAAATTGTTGTTTTTAAGTGTGGAGGATGGTAGACAGTGGGTGTCCCCCAAAGGTCAGTGTTGGGACCATTGCGTTTTTGCGATATCGAAATGAATTAGATATTGCAATACAGAGTAGAATCTCCAAATTTGCCTAAGACATCATCTTTGAGATTTCTGAGCCAGACCCGATGCTGATCACATGTCTTTGAGTGCACATTCTCTCTCTCCAGCTCTCTGTCACAATTCTTACCCAGACTTCGCAATAACCACAGGTATTTGACAGATTGTAATCTCTCCCTGTCTCCAAATCTCCTACACATTCCCAGTAATGATCGCTTCGCTGAGTTTGTCATTTCTCACAAACCAAGTAAACTAAGCCTGTGATCCAGATCTCTGTTATCCCTCTCCTGCACTACTGTAAGAGCTTATCAACGGTCACAGATTAACCAAAAGGAGGGACAAGGTTCACAAGCAGGAAATTCACTAATGACAGTTCAAATACAGCACAACTTCAGATTAGAAACAGTAGACATATTAGAACATTACAGCGGAGTACAGGCCCTTCGGCCCTCGATGTTGCGCCGACCTGTGAAACCATCTGACCTACACTATTCCATTTTCATTCATATGTCTACCAAATGACCACTTAAATGCCCTTAAAGTTGGCGAGTCTACTACTGTTCCAGGCAGGGCATTCCACGCCCCTACTACTCTCTGAGTAAAGAAACGACCTCTGACATCTGTCCTATATCTATCACCCCTCAACATAAAGCTATGTCCCCTCGTGTTTGCCATCACCATCCGAGGAAAAAGACTTTCACTATCCACCCTATCTAACCCTCTGATTATCTTATATGTCTCTATTAAGTCACCTCTCCTCCTCCTTCTCTCCAATGAAAACAACCTCAAGTCCCTCAACGTTTCCTCGTAAGACCTTCCCTCCATACCAGGCAACAGCCTAGTAAATCTCCTCTGCACCCTTTCCATAGCTTCCACATCCTTCCTATAATGTGGTGACCAGAACTGCACGCAATACTCCAGGTGCGGTCTCACCAGAGTTTTGTACAGCTGCAGCATGACCTCGTGGCTCCGAAACTCGATCCCCCTACTAATAAAAGCTAACACACCATATGCCTTCTTAACAGCCCTATTAACTGGGTAGCAACCTTCAGGGATTTATGCACCTGGACACCAAGATCTCTCTGTTCATCTACACTACCAAGAATCTTCCCATTAGCCCAGTACTCTGCATTCCTGTTACTCCTTCCAAAGTGAATCACCTCGCACTTTGCCGCATTAAACTCCATTTGCCATCTCTCAGCCCAGCTCTGCAGCCTATCTATGTCCCTCTGAACCCGACAACATCCTTCGGCACTATCCACAACTCCACCGACCTTCGTGTCATCCGCAAATGTACTAACCCACCCTTCTACATACCCTCTTCCAGGTCATTTATAAAAATGACAAACAGCAGTGGCCCCAAAACAGATACTTGCGGTGCACCACATATGACCTGTAACAGGTGAGAAAGGCTTTTTGGCTATGGATCAAACGTTACAACCTATTATAAAAGACGTTATAGCAGCGTACGTAGAGAAATTCAACGTGATCAGGCAAAGTCAACATAGTTTGGTGAAAGGGAAATCATGTTTAACCAATTTATTGGAACTCTTTGTTGAAATAACATGCGCTGTGGATAAAGGTGAACCAGTGGATTTACTGTTCTTAGGTTACCAGAAGACATTTGATAATGTGCCACATCAAAGGTTATTATGAAATATAATAGCCGTGGTATAGGGGGTAACATATTGGCATGGATAGAAGATCGGCTAGCTAAGAGGAAACAGAGAGTAGGCATGAATTGGTAATTGTCTGGTTGGCAAGATGTAATGAGTGGTTGCCACAGGGATCCGTGCTGCGACCTCAACCTTTTACAATTTATATAAATGACTTGGATGAAGGGTCCAAAGGTATGTTTGCTAAATTTGCTGATGACACAAAGATAGGTCGGAAGGTACGTTGTGCAGAGGACATAAGGAGGGTAAAAAGGGATGTAGATAGGTTAAGTGAGAGGGAAAAGATCTGACAAATGGAGTATAATACGGGGAAATGTGAAATGGCCCATATTGGCAGGAAGAATTTAAAAAATAAACATAATATATGAATGGTGAGAGAAAACAGAGCTCTGGGATGCAAAGGGATTTGGGTGTCCCAGTTCATGAATGGCAAAAGTTAGCATGAAGGTTCAGCAAGTATTTAGGAAAGCTAATAGAATTGTTTTTTTAAGAGAGTAGTTAAATGCAAAGGTAGAGAGGTTATGTTTCAGTTGTACAGGCATTGATGAGACTGCATCTGACGTATTGTGTAAAATACTGGCCACCTTATTTAAGGAAGGATGTAAAGGCTTTGGACGCAGTTTAGAGAAGGTTTACTAGACTAATACCTGGAATGGGTGTGCTGTCTTATGAGGAAAGGCTGCAGAGGCGAGGCGTACATCAGCTGGAGTTTAGAAGAGTAAAATGCGACTTATAGAAAGATATCAGATCCTAAGAGGGTCAGAGCAAGTGAAGTCGACAGAGAGAGAAACAGAAAAAGGGAGAGAGTGAGGGGGAGAGAGTGGTCACATCAGCTCATCTGCTGCTGAAACCCTCATCCCTGCCTTTGTTACCTCGAGATTTGACTATTCCAACACACGCCAGGATGGTCTCCCACATTCTACTCTCTGTAACCTTGTGGTCATCCAAAACTCTGCTGCCATCTTCTAATTTACACTACATTCTGTTCACCCAGCATCCCTGTGCTCAGTGACCTACATTGGCTCTTGGTCCAGTAACACCTCCGTTTTAATATTCTCACACGTGTGATCAAATCCCTCCATGCCCACACCCTTCTGATTGTCCCAATCCCCTGTCCATTTCCAATATTCCTGAAGCTTGTTTATCTGAAAGTCTTTTGCTACTTTCCTTTTTATAGTCCATTTCTTTCCCTTAGTCTCTCTCCCTGTCCACACATTTCATCTCTCCAGTTCCACTGGTGATGTGGAAGTTTGGATCCATAAAATGGTGTGAGCTGCACTGCCGGTCACATCCAGCGCATTGTACAGGACACCCAGGCTGGCCGGGGTGCGAGCGTGGGTGTAACGGGTGTGTGTCTGTAGAGTGAGGAGGGGTCTGAATATGGTGTCAATCAGCCATTCCAGCAGCTGTGACGTACATCTTTGAAACTTGGTCTGTGCATGTCCACTGACCGCCTGTGTTAGTCACTCTCAGCTGAATGTACATTTAGCAGCACGAGGAACCTCCTCCAGTGTTATTTAAAATTACCAGGCATCCAACTTACAGGTGAGGGACTTCTGACATACTTCTGCTATTGTAAAGTTAGTGGAGGTGTTGTGGATGGTTTTCTGGAGATTGTGTTGTGAGCTGCTGCAGACGTTCAGGGAGGGCAGCGGATTTGGTGACCCAAATGTGGACGAGGTATGGGAACTGTAGTTACAGTGTCTCTGGGTCTGTAAAATGACCAACAAATAGAGCAGAGGCTGCAGAGAGGGGAAGCTCTGTAAAGAGAGAGGAGGATGGGGCTCTGTCCTACCCACCCCGGATTTTCCAAGCGTACCTTTCCTATTTCCACCTCAGTTCATCGCCTCACTTCACCCCTGTCTCAGCCCATCTGCTGCTAAAACCTCAATCATGCCTTCGTCACCTCTCGATGTGACTATTCCAACTCACTCCTGGCTGATCTCTCACATTCTACTCTCTGTAAGCTTGAGGTCATCCAAAACTCTGCGGCCCATGTCTTAGTTCACACCAAGTCCCGTTCATCTATCACTGACCGACATTGGCTCCAAGCCCAGCAATGTGTTGATGTTAAAATTCTGATCCTTGTTTTCAGATCATGTTCTCACCTCCATTTTCTCACCCCTCCCTATCTCTGTAACCTCCTCCAGTTGCACAACCCACCGAGATATCTGTGCTCCTCTAATTCTGGCCTCTTGTGCATCCCTGATTTTATTCACTGCACCACTGGTGGCCGTTCCTTCAGCTGCCAGGGCCCCATGCTCTGTAATATCCTCCCTACACCTCTGCACCTTGCTTTCCTCCTTTAAGACACTCCTTAAAACCTACCACTTTGACCAAGCTGTTGGTCATCTGACCGAATATCTCCTGTTGTGTCTCAGTGTCATACTTTGTTTCATAATACTCATGTAAAGCACCTTGGGATGCTTTGTAACGTTAAAGTCACTATATAAATATAAATTGTTGTTGTTGTTGTTGTTGAAGTTTGCCAGTCATCATTTGTCATTAGCATATCCAAGTTGCTAACTAGTTACTACCCACTGTTTTTCTCAGCAACAAATATTTTTCTCCTCGAAATTTCCCCAGTCATGACACAAGTCTGACTGATCAGTAATTACAGGGTTTACACCATCTCTCCTTTTTTAAACAGGGTGTAACATTTACAATCCTCCAGTCCTCTGTCATCACACCTACATCCAAGGAGGATTGGAAGTTTCTGGCCAGTGCCTCTGCTATTTCTACCATCTCTTCTCTCAGAAACCCCCATCCTGACTGGATAAATGTTCCAGTTTATTGCAACACAATAAGTGTTGGATTGAAAGGGGTTTACTGAACTTGTTTGTTCAGTGACTAATTAATGCCAGTCTCTATGGACCCTAATTGTGTCACGGGAGGGTTTACCTCTTCTATTAATAAGGGACTCCATTCAATGTGTTCTCCCATAGTGTCATTGGGAGCATCGTCTCCGGCACTAACTTGTATCAGCGGCGCCAGAGAGAGGGAGAGGATAGATCAGAATATGAGAACAATAGATTGAAATGTTACAACAATGGGCAGGTGTTTATCCTGGCATCTTTACATTCTTTCTACTTATTTTGATCAGCTACCATGAGAATCTAGCATCTATCATGCACTGAGGATTAGTCAATACATTTACTATCCCAGTCCTCGCTATTGTTGGTGTTCCTGATAAGTCTCTATATCCAACTCTTCATTCGATAAACCATTTTCAACTGCATTACTGTACATGTCATTTACTCTGACCTTGTTGCTTTTGGTATCCCTTATAAACATCTATCTCCAGCTATTATATAGTGCCGAAGGATGTTGTAGGTTACAGAGGGACATAGATAGGCTGCAGAGCTGGGCTGAGAGATGGCAAATGGAGTTTAATGCGGAAAAGTGTGAGGTGATTCACTTTGGAAGGAGTAACAGGATTGCAGAATACTGGGCTAATGGGAAGATTCTTGGTAGTGTAGATGAGCAGAGAGATCTTGGTGTCCAGGTACATAAATCCCTGAAAGTTGCCACCAGGTTAATAGAGCTGTTAAGAAGGCATATGGTGTTTAGTTTAGTTTTGTATAGAGATACAGCACTGAAACAGGCCCTTCGGCCCACCGAGTCTGTGCCGACCATCAACCACCCATTTATACTAATCCTACCCTAATCCCATATTCCTACCACATCCCCACCTGTCCCTATTTTTCCCGACCACCTACCTATACTAGGGGCAAATTATAAAGGCCAATTAACCTATCAATCTGCAAGTCTTTGGCAAGTGTGTTAGCTTTTATTAGTAGGGGGATCGAGTTTAGGAGCCACGAGGTCATGCTGCAGCTGTACAGAACTCTGGTGCGGCCGCACCTGGAGTACTGCGCGCAGTTCTGGTCACCGCGTTATAGGAAGGATGTGGAAGCTTTGGAAAAGGTGCAGAGGAGATTTACTAGGATGTTGCCTGGTATGGAGGGAAGGTCTTATGAGGAAAGGCTGAGGGACTTGAGGTTGTTTTCGTTAGAGGGAAGGAGGAGAAGAGGTGACTTAATAGAGACATATAAGATAATCAGAGGGTTGGACAGGGTGGATAGTGAGAGCCTTTTTCCTCGGATGGTGATGGCAAACACGAGGGGACATAGCTTTAAGTTGAGGGGTGATAGATATAGGACAGATGTCAGAGGTAGTTTCTTTACAAAGAGAGTAGTAGGGGCGTGGAACGCCCTGCCTTTAACAGTAGTAGACTCACCAACTTTAAGGGCATTTAAGTGGTCATTGGATAGACATATGGATGAAAATGGAACAGTGTAGGTCAGAAGGTTTCACAGGTCGGCGCAACATCGAGGGCTGAAGGGCCTGTGCTGCGCTGTAATGTTCTATGATCTATGTTCTATTACCTTTATCAACCATTGCTAACTGTATTAGGGTTTGTGTAAATTACTCTCTCATCTTTGCTTCTCTTGCTGCCCAGGTAAGACTCTAGCTCCAGCGATGAGATATGTAAACCCTGTTTCACGGAAATACTGATCTGGAATTTAATTTTTTTCGAAGACTGAAGCCAGTGACATTGGTCTCCATAAGAAACTCCATCCCCTATTTGTGAACCCGTACCCCTCACTGGCCAATGACTGTGGCTGCACCAGATGGTTTACAAACTCTGTAATCTTTTAAACCTGAGCTGAGTTCATCACCATATTCTCTCCATCACCACATCTGCCGACTACCACCTCTGTAATGTCACCGATCTCCACCTCTGCCTCAGCCCATTTGCTGCATAAACCATCATCCATGTCATTGTTAAATCCACACTTGACTATTCCAATTCTATCCTGGTCACCCTCCCAGTTATAAACCTCCATAAACCACAGCCCATCCAGAATTCTGCTGCCTGTATTCTAACTCACACCACATCCCGATCATCCATCACCCGGATCTACATTGGCTCCTGGTCTGGAAGCACCTTAATTTTAATATTCTCATTCTTCTGTTTGAGTCCCTCCATGACCTTACCCCTCTAATTAGTCCCATTCCCCTGACCATTCCCATATTCCTTTTGGCCTTCTAGTCTTTTCTGTTACCTTTACTTGCCCTCTGTAGGTTTATCTGGCCACAATTTTCAGCTTTCAGCTTTATAAAGCCACTGGGCCCAAAGACATGGCCGCTTGGATCCATAAAATGGTATGAGCTGAGCAGCTTGTCACTTCCAGTGCTCCAGCCTGGTCGGGGCTCTAGACCCAGTTCCCCAAGCAGGTGCTGGTAGTGTGAGGAGAAGTTTGAAGTGACATCAATCAGCCATTCCAGCAGCTTTGATGTACGTCTTTGTAACTTGGTCTGTGCTTGTCCACTGACCACCTGTGTTAGTCACTCTCAGCTGAACATACATTCAGCAGCACGATGAACCCCCTCGAGCTTTATTTAAAAACATCAGGCATTTAACTTACAGGTGAGGGGCTTTTGACCTACTTCTGCTACTGTAAATTTAGTGGAGGTGTTGTGGATGGTTTTCTGGAGGTTGTGTTGTGAGCTGCTGCAGACATTCATGGAGGACAGAGGATGTGGTGATCCAACTCTGTACGAGGTATGGGGACTGTTGTTTCTATGTCTCTGGGTCTGTAACATGACCAACTAATGGAGTAGAGGCTGCAGAGATGGGAAGCTCTGGAAAGAGGGTGCTCTGCCCTATTCACCCGGGTTTTCCCAGATCACTTTCCTACCTCCACCTAACCCAGGAGCAGTGTGTGAGGTGACTCTGATTCAATAAGTAGGTGGTCACAGACTTGTGTCACCTCCTGCAACACGACCTGGAGCCTCACAACAGAGTGAGGACAGAGCGGTCAGTGGCTGTTAATGTCACAGTTTCTTTGAACTTCTATGTATCGGATCTTTCCAAGCAGGAGCGGGTGACATATCCAACGTAGAGTCATAGAGGGTGATGCAGTCACTTATGGCACTGAAGGAGGTTGTTCTGTCCATCATGTCCATGCTGGCTCTCCATAGAGCAATCCAATCAGTCCCAGTGCTCCAATGTCCCAATACCTGTAGCAAATCAATTTCCTTCAAGTGCCCATCAGCTTTCTTATAAAATCACTGATTTTCTCCGCGTCCACCACACTTGTGGGCAGTGAGTTCCAGATCATTAACACATGCTGCATAAAAACATTTTTTCCACTTACTCCCCTTGCATCTCTTGTCCAAAACCTTCAATCTGTGTCCCCTCGTCCTTCTTCCATCAGTTAATAGGAAACGTTTTTATCTTGTCTAAATCACCTAAATTTGTCATAATCTTGTAACCTCACCTTGTAACTAAAATCCTCCATCCCTGGAACCATTCTGCTAAAACCCCTCTGCATCATTTCAAGGACCTTCACAATCTTTCTGAAATATGGTGACCAGAATTGGACACAATAGTCCAGCTGAGACCCAACCAGAGACTTTTAAACATTCATTGTAACTTCTCTCCGTTTGTACTCAATACCTCTATTTATGAAATGTAAGATTATATGTGTTTTACTAACCACTCTCTCAATATGTCCTGTCACCTTTAAAGGTGGATACACATGCACCCACAGATCTCTCTGTTCCTGCACACTGTGTCCAACTGTGCTATTAAGTCTATATGATCTTCCTATCCCTTCTGTCAAAATACATCACCTCACACTTGTCTCACACTTCCATCTGCCACTTGTCTGCTCATTCTACTCAGTATCTGTGTCCTGTCACAGGTGGTTCTGAACATCCTCACTGTTTGCCACTGCTCCAACCTTGGTATCAGAGACAGATTTTGAAGTTCCACTGGGTACTCCAAGATCCAAGTCATTTATACACAGCAAAATAAAACAGTGGCCCTGGCACTGACCCTGGGGAAACACCCACTGTCCAACATCCTCCAGTATGAAAAGCAGCCATTTACTATGACACACTGTTTTCTGCACATTATCCATCTTTTTTATTCAATTGTACACTGACCCTCCCATTCCATGAGACTCGATGTTGGTAATTTACCTTTTATATGGTACTTTAGCAAACACATTCTTCAAACTAATATAGACAACATCCAGCACATTCGCCAACTTTAAGGGCATTTAAGTGGTCATTGGATAGGCATATGGATGGAAATGGAATAGTGTAGGTCAGATGGTTTCACAGGTCGGCGCAACATGGAGGGCCGAAGGGCCTGTACTGCGCTGTAATGTTCTAATTCTAATTCTAATTCCCTTCATCAACCTTCTCTGTTACATCATCAAAAATATCAATTTGATTTGGCAAGCATGACTTTCCTTTTGTAAATCTAAGCTGGCTATCCTTAATTAACTCAGACCTCTCCAAAAGACTGCTGTTATCCAAGATTATTTCTAAAACCTTCCTCACCACAGATCTTAAATCAACTGACCTGTAGTTACTAGGCCTATGTGTTGTCCATTGATAATTCTGGGAGGTGAGGGTGAGCACCTATGTCATCATTTTCTTCCTCAGCAGAGAGAAGCAGGATGAGAGATCCCGTAGCTTTGTCAGGATAGTCACATTCATGATGGTGTAGGTTGCTCTGAGGGGCCCCCATGTCAACGGGGAGAGGTACAGGAACTGAAAGAACTCTCGCTCCATTAATGTACAGTTGGTGTGTGAGCATGCCCAGTACATCATGTTGGTGAATGTCCTCTACCCTGGCAGCAGACACCATACCTTCATTCTGAAGCAGTCAGCCGGTCCCAACACTTCGGGGCTCCATGAAGAACCAGAATGTGGCTCCTTGGAGACAAAGGAAAGCCCCTTCTAGACACAGCCCATGTTTCTACAGCTACAAACCACCTCCCACCGTCAACCGTAATTACGCAATTAACATGTGTTTAATGTGAGCAATGGAGTCGCCAGGAACATGGTGGAAGAGACCATCGGTGTGATGAAGCAATGCTTCCGAAGTCTGAACCGCTCGTGTTGGAGGGGGGGGGGGCGGCCTCCAGTACTCACTGGAGCAGGTGTCCAAGTTCATGGTGTTCTGCTGCACCCTTCATATCATCACCAGCATGAAGACACAGACATTGGCACCAGGAATCCAGAGGACACCTCAGGAGGAGGAGGCAGGGAGGATATTTCCTCGATGCCTTCGACCTGGACAGGGTGTCGGAGAGTCTCTGCTAAGATTCCAGTTCCCATAGGACAACTTCCCTTTCCAACCATGAATTCCCCATTCTCCACCATTACACCCATCTGAGACGCCCCATCACAGCGTTCCCTTGGTCAGCATCCTGTAATAAAAGCATCAGAGAATTATGACAGCACAGAAGGACCAATTCAGTCTTTCGTATCTGCACAGGCTCTCCGAATGAGCAATTCACCCAGTGCCGTTCACTGCATTCTCCCTGTAACCCTGCACATTCTTCTTTCTCATATAATGGTCTATTCAGCTTCAATTGAACCTGCCTCCACCACACTCTCAGGCAGTGCATTCCAGACTCTAACCATGCACTGTGTGAAAAAATATTTTCCTCAGGTCGTCTTTGCTTCTTTTGCCCATGACTTTAAATCTGTGCCCTCTCGTTCTCGATCCTTTCACGAGTGGGAACTGTTTCTCTCTATCTACTCTGTCCAGCCACCTCATGATTTTTGAAATCTTTAATAAATCACCTCTCAGCCTTCTCTGAGAAAAACAGTCCGAACTTCTCAAACCTATCTTCATAACTGAAATTCCTCATCCTGGGAACAATTCTGGTGAATCCTTTCTGTACTCTCTCCAATGCCCTCACCTCTTTCTTCAGGTGTGGCACCCAAAACTGGACACAATGCTCCAGCTGAGGCTGAAATAGCGTCTTATAAAAGTTCAACATAACTTGCTCTTGTACTCTATGCCCCTATTAATAAAGCCAGGATACGGTATTCTTTATTAAACACTTTCTCAACCGGTCCTGCCGCCTTCAATGACTTCTGCACATATACACACAGGTCCCTCTGCTCCTGAACACCCTATAGAATTGTATATTGTCACCCCATGTTCTTCCTACCAACATGAATCACTTCACATTTCTCTGTATTGGACTTCATCTGCCACCTGTCTGCCCATTCCATCAACTTGTGCGTGTCCTTTTGAAGTTCTACACTATCCTCCTCACAGTTCACAACGCTGCCAACTTTCATAACAGCTGCAAACTTTGAAATTGTGCCATGTACACCCTGGTTTAGGTCCTTAATATATATCAGGAAAAGCAAGGATCCCAACACTGATCTCTGGGGGACTCCAATGCAAACCTTCCTCCAGCCTGTAAAACATCCATTAACCACTACTCTTTGTTTCCTGTCACTTAGCTAATTTCGTATCCATGTTGCTGATGTCCCTTTTATTCTATGAGCTACAAGTTTGCTCACAGGTCTGTTGTGTGGCTTTGTATCAAGAGGTTTTTGCATGCAGGGAATAGTTAAATGTCTGGAATGCACTGCTTGAGAATGGTGGAGGCAGGTTCATTTGAAACTGAATAGACCGTTATATAAAAGTCAATGTACACCACATCAACAGAATTGCCGTCATCAACTCTCTCTGATACCACCTCAAACATCTCAGTAAATTACTTAAACATGATGTTCTCTCACGAAATCCATGCTGGCTTGTTTAATTAATTAATAGTCCATGTGACTATTAGCTTTGTCCAAGATTATTTCTTTCTAGAAGTTTTCCCACCACCGAAGTTTAACTGACAGGCCTGTAGTTGCTGGCCTTATCTTTACACCCTTTTTTGAACAAAGGTGTAACGTTTGCAATTCTCCAGTCCTCTGGCATCGCCCCCAAGTCTAAGAAAGACTGAAAAATTATGGCCAGTGCCTCTGCGATTTCCACCCTCACTTCCCTCAGTATCCTTGGATGCATATCATCTGTTCCTGGTGCTTTATTCAATTTAAGTCCAGACAGCCTATCTAATACTTCCTCTTTATCAATTTTAAACCCCACTAGTGTCCGACTTACCTCCTCTTTCAACATTGCCTGGGTTGCATCTTAGAATCATAGAAAGTTTATGGCACAGAGAAAGGCCACTTGGCCCATCGTGTCTATGCTGTCCAAAAAACGACCCATCCATTCTGATCCTACCTTCCAGCATTTGATAGATTACAGCACTTGAGGTGCATATCCAGACACCTTTTGAATGAGTTGTGGGTTTCTGCCTCAACTACCCTTTCAGAAAGTGAGTTCCAGACTCCCACCACCTGCTGGGTGAAAAATAAAATCCGCAGCTCCCTTTTAATCTTTCTACCAATCACTTTAAGTCCATGCCCCCTCGTCACTGACCTCTTTGCTAAGGTGAATAGACCCTTCACCGCCACTCTACCCAGTCGTCTCTCGGTTTTGTACATTTCAATCAGATTTCCCCTCAGCCTTCTCTATTCCAAGGAGAACAACCCCAGCCTGTCAAATCTTTCCTCATAGCTGCATTTTTCCAAACCTGGCCACATCCTCATAAATCTTCTGTGTACCCTCTCTGGTGCAATTACATCCTTTCTGTAATGAGGTGAGGAGAACTGCACACAGTACTCAAGTTGTGTCCTAACCAATGAATTATACAATTCCAGCAAAACCTCCCTGCTCGTATATTCTATACCTCAGCTAATAAAGGAAAGGATTCCATATCTTCTTCCTTGGTAAAGACAGGTGGAAATTATTCATTCAGAACCTCAGCTATACCATCTGCCTCCATGTGCAAATCCTCTTTATGGTCCTGAGTCCGCTCCATTGTTCCTTTTACTACCCTTTTACTATTTAGATGCCGATAGAAAACTTTGGGATTTCCTTCAGTGCTCGCCTAATTTCATGCTCACTCTTTGCTTCACTTATTTGCTTTTTCACTTCCCTCTGGACCTTCTGTATTCAGCCTGCTTCTCAATAGTGTTTTCTACCTGATGTCTGTTATATCAGTCATAAACTTGTCAACTTTTCGTGCGACCTTCAAAGATCTGTCTGAATACACACCAAGTCTCTCTGTTACTGTCTCCTCATTTAAACAATTCCAATTTGTTTCTGTTGCCTTCCCTTGCACTTCCTACCCAAATGTCTCACTTCACACTTCACTGTGTTAACTAATATTTGCCATCCGCCTGCAAATTTCACCATTCAGTCTCTGTCCTCCTGAAGTCTGTTACTATCCTTCTCATTGTTTATTAACATTTCTGCCTTTCCTGCCATCTGAAATATATGACATTATCACCTCTGTACACAAGCCCATTGCATTAACATACAGCAACAGTGACCCTGGGGAACCCCATTGACTACTTCCCTCCAGACTGAACAACAACCATTCTCCACTATTCTCTACTTTCTGTCACTGAGCTAATTTCCCGCATGCTGACATTGAAAATAAAAGAACAGACTTCCATTTATGAAACGCCTTTCGTGACCACTGCATGTTCCAAAGTGATTTACAACCAATGAATACTTCTCAAAGTGAAGTCACTCTTGTAATGTCGGAAACAGGCAGACAATTTCTGCACAGCAAGATCCCACAAGCAGCAATGTGATAATGATCAGATCTGTTTTGTGATGTTGATTGAAGGAAACATTTTGACCAGGACACCGGGAATAATTCCCCTACTCTGCTTCTACATAGTGCGATGGGATCTTTAACATTCACCTGAGAGGGCAGACTGCAACTTGGTTTAAAGTTTCATTCGCTAGACTGCACCTCTGACAGTGCAGCACACCCTCAGTACTGCACTGCAATGTCAGCATTGATTCTTGTGATCAAGTCCTGCAGTGACACTTGATCCTGGAAGCTTGTGACTGAAAGGGGAGAGAGCTACAAACTGAGCCACTGCTGACATTGGTCCTTTTATCCCATGTGTTTCTAATTCGGTAACATGGCTTTCATGTGGTACTTTATCAAACTCTTTGTGAAAGGATTGGAATATTGTGAAAGTCCTGGTGGGAGCCATCATAGATTCATAGAATAGCACATACAGAATGAGGTCATTCGGCCCATCAAGTCTGTGCTGGCCCTTTCAAAGAGCAATCCAGTTAGTCCCACTCCCTGGCTCTTTCACTATATTCTTGCATTTTTTCTCCTTCAGATATTTAGCCAATTCCCTTTTGGGATCTACTATTGAATCTGTATCCATCAGCCTATCAGACATTGCATTCCAAATCCAAACCACTCAGAAACAAAAATCCTCATATCTGCTTCTTTTACCAATCGCCTTAAATCTGTGTCTCTTGGACATTGGAAACAGTTTCTCTTTATTTAATTTATCTAAATCCTTCTGAATGTTAAACACCTCAATCAAATCTCCTCTGAAAGATCTTTGCTCTAAGCAGAACAACCCCAGCTACATAACTGTAATCCCTCATACCCTGACAAATGCTAGCAAAACAGTACTGTCCCCTCTCCGAAGGCTTCATGTCCTTCCTAAAGTGCGGTTCCCAGTATTCGACACAAGACTCCAGGTGAAGCTGAACTAGTATTTTATATATGTTTCACATAATGTCCTTGCTTTTGTTCTTTTTGCCTCTATTTATAAACCCTAGGATCCCATACATTTATTAACTGTCAAGATAACCTTTCCTGCCACCTTCAAAGATTTGTGCTCACACACCCCAGGTGTCTCTGTTATTTCACCACCTTTATAGTTGTACCATTTAACTTGTATTGTCTCTCCTCATTCATCCTTTCAAAATGCATTACCTCACACATCTGCAATGTCAATTAAATATTGAGAAGATTGAAGCCATTGTTTTCTGTCTCTGCTCCAAACATTTCCTAGTTACACACTCCATCCCTCTCCTTTGTAAATGTTTGAGACGAAGCCAAACTGTTCACAGACTTAGTTACATAGTTAACCCTGAGATGTCTTGAGATGAGCTTCCTACCAAATATTCACACCATCACTAAAACGGCTTATCTCCACCCCTCGTGGAGTTGCTTTGCTGATAAAAGAGTAAATGATCGCAATAGTGAGGCAGGATATTAGCTCTGATGTTATCGAATATGTATGGGTAGAGCTGAGAAACACTAAGGGGTAGAAAACGTTAGTGGGGGTTGTATATAGACCCCCAAACTGTAGTGCTGAATTTGGGAATGGCATTGAACAGGAAATTAGAGACGCATGCGATAAAGGAACATCTGTAATTATGGGTTTCTTGAATCTGCATATAGATTGGGCAAATCAAATTGGTCAGAATACACTGTGGTGGAATTCCTGGGGAATATGCGGGATGGTTTTCGGGGCCAATTCTTTGAGGAACCAACTGGAGAACAGGCTATCCTAGACTGGTTAGTGTAGAATGAGAGAGGAATAATTGACAAGCTAGTTGTGCGAGATCCCTCGGGATGAACGACCATAATATGATAGAATTCTTCATCGCAATGGAGAGTGACCTAATTGATTCTGAGACTAGAGTCGTGAATCTTAATAAAGTAAGCTACGATGGTATGAGGCATGAGTTGTCGATCATACATTGACAACTTAAAGAGATGACGGTGGAAAGGCAATGGCAAACATTCAAAGAGCACATTGATGAACTGCCACAATTGTTTACTCCTGTCTGGCGCAAAAGTAAAACGTAAAAGGCAGCCAAATCATGGCTTACAAGGAAAATTAGAGATAGCATTAGATCCAAGGAAGAGGCAAATAAATTTCCCAGAAAAAAACAACAGACCTGAGGATTGGGAGCATTTGAAAACTCAGCAAAGGAGCACCAAGGGATTGATTGACAAGTGGAAAATGGAGCTCGAGAGTAAGCTTGCAGGGAACATAAAAACTGACTGTAAACGAATCTATAGGTATGTGAAGCGGAAAAGATTGGTGAAGACAAATGTTGGTCCGTTACAGTCAGAAACAGGGACATTTATTATGGAAAACAATTAAATGGCTGACCATTTAACTGAGAGAGGGGAATATGCAGCGACACCTGGGTGTTCTCGTACACCAGTCACTGAAGGTAAGCATGCAGATGCAACATTCGGTAGAAAAAGGCGAATGTTATGTTGACCTTTATAGCGAGAGGATTCGAGTACAGGAGCAGGGATGTTTTGATGCAATTATACAGGGCGTTGGTGAGGCCGCACTTGTAATATTGTGTGTAGTTTTGGTCTCCTTATCGGAGGAAGGATGTTCTTGCTATAGAGGGAGTACAGTAGAGTTTTACCAGACTGATTCCTGGGATGGCGGGACTGACGTATGAGGAGTGATTGAGTCGGTTAGGACTATATTCACTGGAATTCAGAAGAGTGAGGAGGGATCTCATCGAAACCTATAACATTCTAACATGACTTGTCAGGGTGGATGCAGGAAGGATGTTCCTGATGTTGGGGGAGTCCAGAGCCAGGGGTCATAGTCTAAGGATACGGGGTAAATCTTTCAGTACTGAGATGAGGAGAAGTTTCTTCACCCAGAGAGGTGTAAGCCTGTGGAAATCTGTCATCACGCCCATATCCAAGGGGGATTGGCAGATTCTGGCCAGTGCCTCGGCTATTTCCACCATTCCCTCCCTCAGCGAACCTCATACATTCCATCCAGACTGGGTAAATGTTCAAATTTATTGTGGTACAAAAAATGTTGGATTGAAAATGGTTAACTGAATCTGTTTGTTCCGTGACTGTAATTAATGTCAGTCTCCATGGACCCTAATTGTGTTTTCCATCTTCTATTAATAAGGGGCTTCTTTCAATGTGTTATTCCATAGTGTCAGTGGGAGCATCAGCACCAGCACTAACAGAGATCAGCTGCTCCAGAGAGATAGAGAGAGGATAGATCAGAATCTGAGAACAAAAGTCTGGAATATTACAACAATGGGTCAGAATCTGAGAACAATAGATTGGAATGTTACAACAATGGACAGGAGTTTATCCTCGGTTATTTACTATCTTTCTACATATTATAATTGGTATTCATTAAACGATCGTATCTATTTCACATTGAGGATTATTCAATACATTTACTATCCCATTCTGGCAATTATTGGTGTCCCTGGTAAGTCTCTCTATCTAGCTATTAATTCTTTAAACCATGTTTAACTGCATTACTGTTCCTGTAATTTACTATGCCCTTCTTGCTGCTGTTGTATGCCTGGTGAATATCTTCAGCTATTAGCTCTATAAACCATTGTCAACTGTATTACAGTTCTTGTCATTTACTCTCTCTGCTACTTTTGCTGTCTCTGTTTCAGGCTAGGAGATCTGTAAACGCTGTTTCACTGAAATACTGTTCTGTAATGTAAATTTTGGGAAGACTGAAGCCAGTGTCATTGGTCTCCATCTCAAACTCCATCCCCTATCTGGGAAGCACATACTCCACCCTGCCCAATATCTGAGCTTGAACCAGACTGTTTACAACTTCTGTGTTACATTTAAACCTGAGGTGAGTTCATCTCCATATTCTCTCCAAAACCAAGTGTGCCTACTACCACCTCTGTGAAATCACCCATCTCCATTTCTGCCTCAGCCCATCTGCTGCATAAACCCTCATCCGTGTCACTGTTAAATCCACACTTGACTATTCCAATTCCATCTTGGTCACCCTCCCAGTTATAAACCTCCATAAACCACAGCCCATCCAGAACTCTGCTGCCTGTATTCGAACTCACACCAAATCCCGATCACCAATCACCCCTGTGCTCACTGATATCCATTGGCTCCCAGTCTGGCAACACCTTAATTTTAATATTCTCATTCTTGTGTTTGAATCGCTCCATGGCCTCACCCCTCCATTTATTCACTTTCCCCTGTCCATTTCACATATTCCTGCAAATCGTTCGACTTCACTCTTTTTACAGTTCTCCTTGTAAAGTGAATTTATTGCCCTCTGTATCTGTCCCGAGCCACGATTTTAGACTCTGCATCATGACTGCTGCTGACGGTACAGAATTGGGATCCATAAAGAGATGTGAATCGCACAGCTGGTTACTTCCGGTGCAGTCTGCACAATATCCCACGCTGGGCGGGGCTCCAGCCCAGTCGTATCATCTATGTGCTGTTAGCGTGGTCTTCACAGCAGGCCACTTCTACAGTGGCCTGCACAGTGTCCCAAACTGCGCAGGGCTCTCGCTCAATTGTACCTTGTATGTGTTGTTCCTTTGAGGGTGGATTTGAATGTGATGTCAATGTACCATAGCAGCAGCTTTGATGTACTTCTTTGAAACTTGGTCTGTACATGTTCACTGACCGCCTGTGGTAGTCACTCTCAGCTGAACATTCATTCAGCTGCACGAGGAACCCCCTCTAGTGTTATTTAAAAGGACCAGCATCCAACATACAGGTGAGGGGCTTTTGACTTACTTATGCTATTGTAAAGTTAGTGGAGGTGCTGTGGATGGTTTTCTGGAGGTTGTGTTGTGAATTGCTGCAGACAGGCAGGATGGACAGAGGATTTGGTGACCCAACTCTGGACGAGGTATGGGGACTGTAGGTACAGTGTCTCTGGGTCTGTAACATGACCAACAAATGGAGCAGAGGCAGCAGAGAGGGGAAACTCTGCAAAGAGAAAGGAGAGGGGGCCTTACCCACCCCGGGTTTTCTAAGAGCACTTTTCCTACCTACACCTAAACCAGGAGGTGACTCTGATTCAATAAGGAGGTGGTCACAGAGCACTGTTACTTCCTGTAACACAACCTGGAGCCTCAGACCAGGGTGAGGACGGAGCTGTCAGTGGCAGTTAAGGTCACAGATTAATTGACCTTCTGTGTATCTGGATCGTTCCTGGCTAGAGCAGGAGACATATCCAACATTGAGTCACAGAGAGTGATAGAGACATTTACAAGACAGAAGGAGGCCATGCGGCTCCTCCATGCCAGCTCTCTGTTGAACAATCCAGTCAGTCCCACTCCCCCGCTCAATCCTCGTATCCCTTCAAGTTCATTTCCTTCAGGTGTCCATCCAGTTTCCTTTTGAAATCATTGATTGTCTTGGCTTCCACCACCCTCATGGGCAGTGAGTTCCAGCTCATTACCATCCACTGTGTAAAAAGGTTCTTCCTCATATTCCCCCTGCATCTCTGACCCAAAACCTTCCATCTGTGTCCCCATGTCCGTGTTTCATCAGTTAATGGGAATAGTTTTTCCTTGTCTATCTTATCTAAGTCTATCATAATCATGTACACCTCTATCAAATCTCTCTCAATCTCCTTTACACCTGGAGAACAACTCCATCTTCTCCAAACTCACTTTGTAACTAAACTCCCATCCCTGGAATCATTCTGGTAAATCTCTTCTGCACCCTCTCAGGGACTTACACATCCTTCCTCCAGTGTGGTGACCGGAACTGGACACAGTTCTCTCGTTGGGGTCTAACCAAAGCTTTATGAAGTTTCTGCATAACTTTCCTTATTTTGTATCTTTGCCTCTAATGATGAAGCCCAAGATCTGATATGATTTGCTAAACACCCTCCTAATATGTCCTGGCACCGTCAAAAATCAATGCATATGGAACCCCAGGTCCCTCTGTTTCGGCACAGTCTTTAGAACTGTGTCATTAAGTCTATGTTGCCTTCCTATTCCTTCTGACAAAATGGATCATCTCACACTCCTCTTTATTAAATTCTACCTGCCACGTCTCTTTCTATTCTGCTAACCTATCTGTATCATGTTGCAGGTGGTTTGTGACATCCTCCCTGTGGACCACACCTACAAGATTGCAATCATCAGAAAAAATGTAAATTCTACTCATTATTCCAAAATCCATGTCATTTATATGTAGCAAAGGAAAAGCACAGTGTTCCTCGCACTGACCATTGGGGAACATCACTGTCTACCATCCTCCAGTCTGAAAAACATCCATTTAACACATTTCTCTTTTCTCTGTCATTTGGACTATTTTTGAACCAATTCGATGCTATTTCTGAGCTTCAATTTTATTAACCAAGCTTGTGTGTGGTTGTTCATCAAATAATTTCATAAAATCCATTTATACAACATCCAACACATTCCCTTCATCAACCTTCTCAGATTATCAAAATAAATTCAATTAGCTCAGTCAAGCAAGATCTGCCTTTTAAAAATCCGTGCTGATAATCCTTAAATAACACAAACCTCTCGCCAAGTGTGTGTTGATTTTTCCCCTGATTATTGTTTCGAAAACATTACTCAACACTGATGTTAAACTAACTGACCAGTAGATGCTAGGCCTGTGTGTTGTACATTGATAATTCTGGGAGGTAAGGGTGAACATCTGTGTCATCATTTTCTCCCTCAGCAGGGAGAAGCAGGATGAGAGATCCCGTGGCTTTGTCAGGAGAGCGGGATTCCTGATGGTGTAGGTGTCTGCGCGGGGCCCCCATGTCAAGGGGGAGAGGTACAGGAACTGAAAGTACTCTCACTCCATGAATGTGTGTGTGAGCATGCCCAGTACATCATGTTGGTGAATGTCCACTATCCTGGCAGCAGCAAGGATACCTTCATTCTGAATCAGTCAGCCGGTCCCAATACTCCGGGGCTCCTTGCAGAACCAGAATGTGGCTTCTGGAGGCAAAGGAAACCCCTCTAGACATAGCTCATGTTTCTACACCCCCAAAGCACATCCCACACCAACCAACCTCACACAATTAACATGGGTATAATGTGAGCAATAGAATCACCAGGAACATGGTGGAACAGACCATCGTTGTGATGAAGCAATGCTTCTGATGTCTGAACCGCTCAGGGGGATCCCTCCAGTACACACTGAAGCAGGTGTCCAAGTTCATGGTGTTCTGCTGCACCCTTCATATCATCACCATCATGAGGACACAGGCATTGGCAGCAGGAATCCGGAGGCTACCTCAGGAGGAGGAGGCAGGGAGGATATTTCCTGGATGCCTTCCAGCCGGACAGGTTGTCGGAGAGTCCCTGCTAAGATTTCGGGATCCATAGGACAACTTTTCTTTCCCTCCATGGATGCCCCATTCTCCACCATTACAACCATCTGAGATGCCCCATCACAGTGTTATTACATCACAGAAGGAACTATTCAGCCCTTCCTGTCTGCACCGCCTCTCTGAATGAGCAATTCACCTAATCCCATTCCCTGTTTTCTTCCCGTAACCCTGCACATCCTTCCTTCTCATATACCAGTTTATTCAGCTTTAGCATGTTCATAGATGTGCTCACCACACTGTTGAAGAGCATGCAGGGAGAGAGGGAATGCGTGATCAGCAGGCATTCAAAAAGTATCAGGCAGGTCGTGCCGAAGACCCCAGAGTGCATCTCAGTCTCCAACAGATATTCAGTTCTGAATACTGAGGAAAGTGATGCTTCACCTGGGGAGAGCAGCCACAGCAAGTCCATGGCACCACGGGTGGCTAAGCTGCAGAGCGGGATACAGGGATCACTGGAAGAGCCATAGTGACAGGTGAGTCAATAGTCAGGGCAACAGACAGGCGTTTCTGTGGCCACAGACGTGAATCCAGGATGGTGTGCTGCCTCCCTGGTACCAGGGTCAAGGATCTCACTCAGCGACTGCAGAGCCTCTTGAAGGAGGAGGGGAACAGCCAGAAGTCGTGGTCCACATAGGAACCAACGACATAGGTAGAAAGAGGGATGTGGTCTTGCAGCCAGAATTTAGGGAGCTAGGGAAGAAATTAGCAAGCAGGACATCAAACATAGTCAAAAAGTAGAACTCTCCAGATTACTCCCAGTGGCAGGTGCAACTGAGTATAGAAATAGAAAGATAAGGCAGAAGAATGTGTGGCTGGAAAGATGATGCAGGAGGGAGAGATTCATATTCCTGGGACACTGGGACCGGCTCTGGGGGAGATAGGACCTTTACAGGCCGGACGGGTTGCACGTGAACAGAGCCAGGACTGGGTTCCTTGCGGAATGTTTTGCTCGTACCGTTGGGGAGGGTTTAAACTAGTTTCGCAGGGGGAATTGGGACCTGAGGGTAGACTCAACTGGGACAAAATCAGAAATGAAAATGGAAGGTGGCAAATTAATGGATGAGTCAAGAAGACAGAGGAAATGAGGGTGAGAAAATGAAAAAAAGGTTTGGCAGTGCTCAAGGGTATCTATTTCAATTCATGGAGTGCTGCAAATAAATCAGATGATCGGAGGGCAAAGATAGACATGTGGCAGTATGACATCATAGTTATTACAGAAACATGGCTTAAGGTGGGACAGGAATGGCAACTCAACGTTCCTGGTTACCGGGTTTTCAGACGCAATAGGGAGGGGGTTAAGAAAGGAGAGGATTGGCAATTCTGGTCAAGGAATCTTTTGCAGCTGTGAGGAGGGATGATATGTTGGAAGGTTCATCAAGTGAGGCCATATGGATTCAGCGAAGGGACCATAAAGGGGCAATCTCACTGCTGGGAGTGTGATCTCGACAGCCAAATCGTCAGAGGGAGATAGAGGAGCAGATAAGTAGGCAAGTCTCTGAGAAGTGCAAGAACAACAGGGCAGTAATAGTAGGGTATTTTAATCACTCCGATGTTAACGAGGATAGTTTTAGTATGAAAAGAATTGAGGGAGCAGAATTCTTGAGGTGCATTCAGGACAACATTTTTGTCCAGCATGCAGAAAGTCCAACTGGAGAGGTGCAGTCTTGGACTTTATTTTAGGAAATTACGATGGGCAGGTGGATGGAGTGTCAGGGGAGAGCATTTTGGTGGGAGTGATCATAATTCAGTCAGTTATAACATAACTATGGAAACGTACAGACATAGAATAGGAGTTAGAGTTCTCAATTGGGGCAAGGCCAATTTTACTAAACCGAGGAGCGAAAGTGGACTGGAAACAGCGACTTGAAGGTAAATCAGTCTCAGAGCACTGGGAGGCATTCAAAGTGGAGATTCAAGAGGTTCAGGGTAAACATGTTCCCACAAAGGAAAAGAGTGAGGCGGCCAAATCTAGAGTCCCATGGATGTCAAGGATCCTATATGGTAAGATAAGACAGAAAAGGGAAGCATATATCCGACACTGAGAACTCAATACTACAGAAAATTGAGAGGAGTTTAGAAAGTTGAAACACGAAAGAGGTGAGTTTATTATACTTAACAATATAAAGCACATCCACACGAGAATCACACAGAAATAGATTACAGAGTGAGAAGTAAATTTATGGTTGAATTGGAGTCCAGAATAAATATAAAAATAAAATACCCATTCTGTGAGGTTGGACGATTCGGAGGTCTTCTGGCTGAAGTTGTATTCTTGAAGTCTTTGTCTATTTGAAGTGTCCTTTGTCGCTGGCCCACATGGCTCAGAGATTTCTTGGAGGCAGACTTGTAGGTGTCTTCCTTTCCCTGATGTCTCTGTCTGCAGTAATCTATAGGCTTGGAGGGACCGCAGTCGGATGTGGTTTTCAAAATTGTGATGTTATCTGAAGAGAGAGAAGGGACACAACCCTTCTGCTTCTGCACAATTTGAACCACTGGCTTGACTGTCTTTGTCCAGTGGAAACTAACAGCTTTCACAGAGATGGGCAGAAGGTCTCATGACTGCCTCACTGTATTCCCTAGACCCTTATAATGAGATTCAAGGTTGGAAACTTATTTCTCCCCAGGATTCAGGAGACCAGTATTTACACTTGGAGGAGTTTGCTCTTTCAAAGTCAGTGTGTCAGGGTGGCCTTGTATGCCATGTTAATGATTGTAAGCTTAGGTAATTCAATCGCTAGAACAAGCCAGTGATTTGGGTCCAGGCTCATCAGACGTGTCTCCTGTTGTAGGCCTTGGAATGTGAAAAAGTATTTCAGATGCCAATTGCGGTGGCCATCTTGGCTGCCTGTTTTTTCAAGTTTAACTGTCGGATTTTTCCATTAAATATTTAGTGTAAGTTTCCAATCTATGAATTAAAATTCATCATTTGGCATATTGTGTTATCTTGACACTGCAAATGTGATAATAGGAGCATTTCATTGCAGAATTGTGGGAAGAAATAGACGGAAACACACATTTATTCCCAATAATCACTTCTCAAATTCACACATTAATCTTAGAATTACTGCAGCTGACATTTTCTGTTACAGTTGTGCTGATTTAATTGTGTTGGAGTTTTTTTTCTGGGATGGTTATGTGTCGGGTTCGACCCTGGACAATGCATCAACAGTTACTATATATGTTTTTCTCTCTCCAGCAATGAAGCTTTAACCATTCAGGTTCCTGCACCTTGATAATCTTTCTCCCTAAACCGACAGTGAGTAATAACCTGTTTCTTTAACCCCAGTGAGGTGGCTGAGATTTCCTCTGGGCCTTTGTTCTTACTGAGTTCTGCTTTGAAATTGTTGGGTTTGATTAGATTTGGGTTTGGGATCTGATCATTGGGTTCTTCAGTGGGTATATCCACACTGAGCTCACTTTTAGCTTTCTGGTGAGGTACACAAGTGCTGGTTACTTGAGGGTATTTTCCCTTCACTTTTCCCTTTACTATGGGGAGGATCTTTTTTTCTAATCTGCCCTATATCCTCTGGGATATTAGTGTTCGCAGATGTCTGTCCAGCTTTCACTGCACTCTCCTGCGGCACTTCGAATAAGTAAGGCATCACCCTCACCATTGGCATGCATGTTTGGGACCTTTCTGTGCCCTTGCATGTTTATATAAATGCTGTTCACAGCCGATTTAGGGTGCCTCTTGGACCTGCATTTCAGGAGGAGAGTGTGGGGATTAATTTATCTAACATTTCAGGGTTGACTAATCGGAGAATAGGAAATTCCAGTTGGTATTCCTCCTGGCCCTCCTCTAACCTGTCCTCACGATTCTTTTCAATCCTTCCCTCCCGACTGTCTGACAGATCTGTAGTTGCCTGTCCCCTCCACAGCCTTTACTTTTTTTTCCTTTGGTCTGGGGTGTCAATTAAATAATTTACCTGGCTATTCCTTTTGCCACTCGATATGGACCACTGAACCGGGATTTCAGGGATTCCCCCTGCATTGGGAGTAGTAACAATACATGGTCTCTGGGCTGAAATGTTCTAACCTTGACATTTCTTTATGTTTACATTTTCACAGCTGCCTGGGAGATCTTTAGGTGTTCCTGAGCCATTGCACAGGCTCCCCTGAGCCGCTCCCAGAGCATGGAAATGTAGTCTAACACGGAAGCCTCATTCCTCTGTCCCCAAAACTTCTCCTTGATTAATTTAATAGGAACTCTCACCTCGTGTCCAAAAACTAATTCAAAGAGACTAAAGCCAGTGGAATCATTGGTTAAGTCCCTGATAGGCAACAGGAGAAATCCCAGCCCTATGTCCCAGTCATGGGGTTTCTCATAGCAGTATGGCCTGATCATTGTTTTTAGGGTCTGGTGGTACCGCTCCAGAGCCCCTTGTGACTGTGATTGGTAAGCCTTGGACTTTAGCTGGGTTATGTCCAGATTACCCATGACCTTTTCAAAAGGATTAGACATAAAATGCTTACCCTGGTCCATCTGGATCTCAGCAGGCAGCCCATATCGGGTAAAGTATTGGGTTAGCCCCTCCACAACTACCTTGGCAGAGATAG
Organism: Heterodontus francisci; assembly: GCF_036365525.1. Classification (NCBI taxonomy): domain Eukaryota; kingdom Metazoa; phylum Chordata; class Chondrichthyes; order Heterodontiformes; family Heterodontidae; genus Heterodontus; species Heterodontus francisci. The sequence continues at coordinate 198,769 of NW_027142112.1, read as the reverse complement.
TTGTTCCAGAGAATGGTCTCTGGGAATCGGGTCACCACATCCAAAATGGTGAGAAGATACTGGTAATCCCTCTATTGTTTTCAGCGGTTGTCCCACACAATCCACCCTGCTGAAGGGTTCCCCAAAAGCTGGTATGGGAATTAGGGGTGAAGGTATAACTGCAGATTAAGGCTTCCCCACAACCTGGCACGTGTGACCAGTTTTACAGAACTCTACCACATCTTTGTGGAGTTGTGGCCAGTCAGAATGCTGTCTTATGTGGGCTTCGATTTTTCATACACCGACATGTCCAGCCATTGGAAGTTCGTGGGCCATTCTTAATATTTCTTTAAGTGGACCTCAGTGGCACCACTATCTGGTGAACCACTGTCCACTCTTCGTATACAGGTCTGTGAGGAGGTCTCCACTTCCTCATCAGCACCTCATTCTTTAAATAGTAGCACTCTGCAACTCCCTCTGCTTCAGTTTTGTTTGGACAGTCTGTGATATATTTTTAACACTGGGTCCTGTTGCTGAGCCTCAACTAAGGAAGATCTGTTTAACACATCCTTTGGGTCCATTACCTTCCGAAAGAAGGTTTCAGACAACCAGCCAGTAGAGTCATTCATCTGCAGTGTCAGTTCAAAGGATTGTTTGGCCATGGACCGAGTCACCACACAATCAGGGAGAATGTCAGGGACCTTCCCCTGTAACTGCTCTTTCTCCCTGACCTCTTTTGATTTCTCGAGAACTACTGGGGAAGCTGCCACCTTTTCCCCTGTCAGATTATTACCTGGGAGTAGGTCGACCCATCCACCGGTAAACTAGGTACAATCCCCATGGTTAGCGGTCCTGAAACTAGGTCACACTCCAACTGCACCCGATATAAAAGTATGGACATATACCATCTTCCGATACCATTCACTAACACTCGAGCATTCACTGCACGCTCGGAGGAAGGTCATGCCTTTTCCCAGCAGAAGGAATTGGGTGGCCCCTCTATCCCTCAGTCTGACTACGGGATTGCTTGCCTCATTGGAGGAGTATGGGAACACTTTTCCTTGGGATACAAATTCCAGGTAACTCTCGGTGATTTTGTTAAGTTTTCCCGCTCTCTCTGTGGTAGGTTTACTGGGTCTTACTGCCGCAGTTAGAGGCACAGTCTGATCTGCCGTGCTTTCCATCGGGGCCCGTTTTCCTGCACTGATCTAGTGGACTCTGATTAATCCTACAGGTTTTCCCCGTCATTTCCATCATTCAGCTCGATGGTGATCTGCCTTATTACAGTGGAAACATACAGATCGTCGGCCATTACTCCTGCTCTCAGTATCGTCCTATTTGGCTTGAGGATGGGCCCCCGTGAGTCCAGCTTTTCCTTCTAGCCCATGGCTAGCCGGGATCCAATCATGCTCCTTTTATTCTCTGGTCTTCGGGGAGACAAGGGAAGTGTTTCCCTTTGGTGTTAAGGCCTTGTGTACAAGAGAAAATTCATCAGCCTGCAAAGCAACCAGCCTGGCTCTTTGAACCTCGTGCCCCTCTTTGTGGGTTTTAATGGGAGGGAGAGCGAGTTTTTGAACTCCTCGAGAACGATCTGAGGTTTACATATGTGGGCTCTATCTTGAGTTTCAATATCTACTTTTCAAAAGAAAACATAAAAACAGACTGTAAAATCTTCTATAGATACATAAAAAGGAAAAAGTTACATAAAAAGTTAAGACAAATGTTGGTCCATTGCGGCAAAGTCAGGAGAATTTATAATGGGGAACAGAGAAATGGCAGAGAAGCTAAATGATTATCTTGTGTCTGTCCTAACTGAGGGAGATACAAGAAATCTCCCAGAATTAGAGATCCAAGGGACTCGGGAGAATGAGGACGTGAAGGAAATTAGTATTAGGAAGAAAGTTGCATTGGAGAAAATAATGGGGCTGAAGGTTGACAAGGCCCCAGGATATGATATCCTGCATCTCAGAGTGTTGAAAGAGGTAACTATGGAGATAGTGGGTTCATTGATGATCATCTTTCAAAATTCTAGAGTCCACAGCGGTTCCTGCAGATTGGAAGGTAGCAAATGTCACTCCACTCTTTACGAAGGGAGGGAGAAAGAAAACCGGAAATTAAGGATCTGTTAGCCTTACATCAGTCGTTGGTAAAAAGCTGGAATCTATTCCAAAGGATGTGATAAATGGACACTTGGATAATAATGATCTGATTGGGCATAGTCAACATGGATTTATGAATGGGAAATCATTCTTGACGAACCTGTTCGAGTTTTTATTGAGGATGTTACTCACCGAATTGGTAAAGGGGAGTCCGTAGACGTGGTATGCTTGGATTTTCCGAAGGCTTTCGATAAAGTATCCCACAAGAGATCGGTTAACAAAATTAAAGCACATGGAATAGGAGATAATATATGTGTATGCATTAAGGATTGGTTAACAGGCAGAAAGCAGAGAGTAGGAATAAATGGTGCATTCTTGCGTTAGCCAGCTGCGACTAGTGGGGTGCTGCATGGATCAATGCTTGGGCCCAAGCTGTTCACAACATATATCAATGATTTGGATATGAGGACAAACGTAATATTTCCAAGTTCACAGATGATACCAAAATAAGTGCGAATGCATGCTGTGAGGAATATGCAAAGCGGTTTCAAGGGAATTTGGACAGACTTAGTGAGTGGGCAAGAACATGGCAGAGGCAATATAAAGTGGACAAATGTGAGGTTATCCACTTTGGTAGGAGGAAAAGATGCGCAGAGCATTTCTTAAATGGTAAGAGATTAGAAAGTGTAGATGTACAAATGGATCTGGGTGTCCTTGTCAATAAGTCACTGAAAGCTAACATGCAGGTGCAGCAAGCAATTAGGAAGGCTAATGGTCTGTTAGCCTTTATCACAAGAGGACTTGTGTACAAGAGTAGTGAAGCCTTGCTTCAATTGTATAGAACCTTGCTTTGACCACACCTGGAGTGCTGTGTGCAGTTTTGGTCCCCTTACCTCAGGAAGGATATTATTGCCATAGAGGGAGTGCAATGAAGATTCACCAGACTTGTTCCTGGGATGGCGGGACTGTCCTGTGAAGAGAGAGTGGGGAAACTGGGCCTGTATTCTTTAGAGTTTCAAAGAACGAGAGGTCATAGAACATAGAACAGTACAGCACAGTACAGGCCCTTCGACCCACGGTGTTGTGCCGAGCCTTTAACCTACTCAAGATCTAAGTAACTATCTATGCATCATTCTACTATCGTCCATGTACCTAGCCAAGAGTCGCTTAAATGCCCCTAATGTATCTGCTTCTACTATCACCGCTGGCAGCGCATTCCACGCACCCACCATGATCTCATTGAAACATACATTATACTGAAACGGCTAGACCAGGTAAATGCTGGTAAAATGTTTCCTCTGGTTGGGGAGTCTAGAACCAGCAGATACAATTTTAAAATAACAGAGAAGCCACTTAGGACAGAGATGAGGGGAATTTTTTTTACTCAGAAGGTTGTGATCTTTGGAATTCTCTACCCCAGAGGGCTGTGGAATCTCAGTCATTGTGTATGTTAAAAGTGGAGATTGACAGTTTTCTAAATACCAGTGACATAATAGGATATGGGGATATTGTGGGAAAAAGGCATTGCAGTGGATGATCAGTCTGATGATATTGAATGGCGGGCCAGGCTCGATGGGCTGAATGTCCTACTCCAGTTCCTCTGTTCCGAAGCTGCTTACCTCTTTCAAACTCGAGCTATGTTTAGTCAAGCCGATTTCGAAGGGTTCAGAATTTTTGCTGGTACACCTCTGGTACTATCTCGTATGTACCCAGGATAGCATTTTTAGTCATCACAAAATCTGATGAACTTTCATCTGGCAACAGTGAATAAACCTCATGGGCTTTTCCTGTTATTTTATTTTGCAAAAACAGTGTCCATCTCTCTGCGGGCTATTTCAGCTGCTTTGCAAGTTTTTTAAAAGTGACAAAATATTCCGCCATCCTCCTCATTGAACTTTCTCATGAACTGGGAGAACTTTAAGAGCTCGGCGCATGGTCCTGATCTCGGGGTAGCTCCCTCACTAGCTGTGCCTTCACTGGGCGTATTGGGTCTTCCTCTAGTTGGTTGAGCCACCTCAACTCCCTTTCTTCCTTCTCCTTCTGGAATACTCTTACTTTTTCCCTTTCACTTTGCTCTTTCTCGCCCTCTCTGGAATTCTAATTCTCGTCTCTTCTGTTCTAGTTTTACCATAGCTAACATTACTCTATCTGTTAGTAATTCTAACCCTGTGTGAGTCTTCAGCTTCAAGTGAAAAATGGTTGCGCACGGGTCTTAGGATTTCGGGTTTCCGAGCTTTTGGACGGAGAGTAACCCCTAACTGTCCAGCCACATTACTCAACTTTCCACAGATGCTGCCAGACCTGCTGAGTGAATCCAGCATTTCTTGTTTTTGTTTCAGATTTCCAGCATCCGCAGTATTTTGCTTTTAATTTGTTACTCAACTTTTCAACTGATAGGATGTTAACCTGTACCGAGTTACTTTACTCTGTATGTAACTCCTTTATTGCAAATGGAACTCCTTTATTCAAAAAGACAGGGAGACAGAAAGCAGGAAGCTCCAGGCTAGTTAGCTTTATATCTGTCTTGCAGAAAATGTGAGACGTTATTATTAAAGACATAATAGCAGACACTTAGAAAAATCAGATAATCAGGCAGAGTCAACATGGTTTTCTGAAAAGGAAATCATGTTTAACAAAAGTTATTCGATTTCTTTGAAGAAGTAGCATGTGCTGTGGAGAAAGCGAACCAGGTGGATGTACTGTACTTAGAGTTCAAGAATGCATTTGATAAGGTGTCACATCAAACGTTATTGCTCATGGTATAGGGGGTAACATATTGGCATGGATAGAAGATTTGCTAGCTCACAGGAAACAGAAGGTAGGCATAAATGGGTCATTTTCTGGTTGGCAAGGTGTAATGAGTGGTGTGACACAGGAATCAATGTTGGGGCCTCAACTTTTTACAATTTATAGAAATGACTTGGATGAATGGACCAAAGGTATAGTTGCTAAATTTGCTGATGACACAAAGTTAGGCAGTAAAGTAAGTTGTGAAGAGGACATCAGGAGGTTAAAAATGGAATATAGATAGGTGAAGTCAGTGGGCAAAGATCTGGCAAATGGAGTACAATGTGGAAAAATGTGAACTTGTCCATTTTGGCAGGAAGAATAAAAAAGAATCATATTATCTAAATGGTGAGAGATTGCAGAGCTCTGAGATGCAGAGGGATCTGGGTGTTCTACTGCATGAATCGCAAGAGGTGAGTATGCAGGTACAGCACGTTATTAGGAAAGCTAATAGAATGTTATCGATTATCATGAGGGGAATTGAATACAAAAGTAGGGAGATTATGCTTTAGCTGTCCAGGGCATTGGTGAGACCACATCTGGAGTACTGTGTACAGTACTGGTCTCCTTATTTAAGGAATGATGTAACTGCATTGTAAGCAGTTCAGAAAAGGTTGACGAGACTAATACTTGGATTGGGTGGATTGTCTTAGGAGGAAGGATTGGACAGGCTAGGATTGTGTCCGCTGCAGTTTAGAAGAGTAAGAGGCGACTTGACTGGAACATATACGATCATGAGGGGTCTTGACAGGGTGCATGTGGAAAAGGATGTTACCCATTGTGAGGGAATCTAGAGCCAGTGGTCACTATTTAAAAATAAGGGGTCGCCCATTTAAAACAGGAAAGAGGAGAATTTCTTTCTGTCAGAGGGTTGTGAGATTTTGGAACTCTCTTCCTCAAAAGGCAGTAGAAGCAGAGTCTTTAAATATTTTAAAGCAGAGGTAGATAGATTCTTGATAAACAAGGGGGTAACAGGTTATTGGAGGTAGGTGAGAAGTTAAAGTTGAGGTTAAAATCAGATTAGTGATGATCTTATTAAATGGCAAGGCAGGCTTGAGGGCCCAAGTGGCCTACTCCTGCTCTTAATTCGTATGTTCACGTGTTCGTTTGCGCTAGCTTCGGAGGGTACTGGCTTCGAATGTGGATATTTTAGTGCTCTAGCAGTGGAAAACCCAATAAAACTGCTTTGAAATTTGTAATTGTTTTCTCAGGATCAGTTGTTTTTGCCACTTCTCTGGCCAAAAGAGGGGTACCAGAGGACTGGTGGACAGCGAATGTGGTACCATATTCAAGAAGGGTAGCAGGGATATACCAGGTAATTACTGGCCAGTGAGTCTAACATCAGTGGTTGGGAAACTATTGGAAAAAAATCTGAAGGACAGGATTAATCTCCACTTGGAGAGGCAGAGATTAATCAGGGATAGTCAGCATGGCTTTGTCAGGGGGAGATCGTGTCTAAAAAACTTGATTGAATTTTCGAGGAGGTGACTAGATGTGTCAATGAGGGTAAAGCATTGCATGTAGTCTACATGAACCTCAGTAAGGCTTTTGATAACGTCCCACATGGCAGATTGGTTAAGAAGGTAAGAGACCATGGGATCCAGGGTAATTTGGCAAATTGGATCGAAAATTGGCTTAGTGGCTAGAGGCAGAGGGTGATGGTTGAGGGCTGTTTTTTGCGAGTGGAAGCCTGTGATCAGTGGTGTACCACCGGGATCGGTGCTGGGACCCTTGCTGTTTGTAGTATGCATCAGTGATTTAGACGTGAATATCGGAGGCATGATCAGTAAGTTCGCAGATGACACGAAAGTTGACGGTGTTGAAAATAGTGAGGAGGGAAGCCTTAGATAACAGGACGATATAGATGGGCTATTAAGATGGGAAAACAGTGGCACATGGAATTTAATCCTGAGAAATGTGAGATGATGTATTTTGGGAGCAATAACAGGGCAAGGGAATATACAATGGAAGGGAGGACCCCTGGAAGTACAAAGGGTCAGAAGGACCATGGTGTACTTGTCTATAGATTACTGAAAGCAGCAGTACAAGGAGATAAGGTGGTTAGGAAGGCATATGGGACACGTGCCTTGATTGGCCAAGTTATAGAATGTAAGAGCAGGGAGGCTATGATGGAGCTGTATAAATCGCCAGTTAGGCCACAGCTGGAGTACTGTGTACAGTTCTGGTCACCACACTATAGGAAGGATGTGATTGCACTGGGGAGGCTGCAGAGGAGATTCACCAGGATGTTGCCTGGGCTGGAGAATTTCAGCTATGAAGAGAGACTGGATAGGCTAGAGTTGTTTTCCTTAGAGCAGAGATGGCTGACTGGGGACCTGACTGAGGTGCACAAAATTATAAGGGCTGAGATAGGAAGAAACGTTTTCCCTTAACAGAAGTGTCAATAACTAGGGGGGCAAAGACTTAAGTTAAGGGGTAGGAGGTTTAGAGAAAATTTGAGGAAAAATGATTTTCGCCCAGAGGGTGGTTGGAATCTGGAACACACTGCCTGAAGGGGTGAGAGAGTTAGGAAGCCTCACAACAACATTTAAGATGTATTTAGATGAGCACTTAAAGCACCATACCGTACAAGAATACGGGCCAAGTGCTGGAAAATGGGATTAGAATAGATAGGCCTGATGGCGGGCGTGGACACGGTGGTCCAATGGGGCTGTTTCTGTGATGTGTAACCCTGTGACTCCAATTTCTCGTTTGTTGTTGGGTTATGGTCACTAGAGCTTCCAGATGTCTGTCGAAGCCAGATGAGGATGGGTCCCAGTCTCCCCATTTGTCCTAGTGTTTATTTGATCACAACAAGGTTTATTCATTTTTAACAGTGGACGTGCTTACCACCTCAGTGAGTGTTTGTTGTGATCGTGAAAGAACCAATCAGACAGGTTTTCTTGAGTTTAAACTAGAAGTAAGTTTATTACATTTCAAAATTTTAATTGAACCTAAATAAAATAATTAAAATATACTGCATTCACGCAGACACTGACACGATAACCACACACAAATAAATTAGAATGAGAAATAAATTGTGGTTGGATATGAATCCGGAATAATTCTTTAAAAAACAAGGTCTGTGAGGTTGGATGATTCTGTGGTCTGTGCGTTTGGCACCCTTAGTTATGAGTTTCATGTCATCTGAAAGACATGAAATTATGTTTTTCTTTACATAAAGGTCTATGTCATTCATATATCTATTTGTATGTCAGGAACAGCGCTAGTTCCAATACGGACCCCTGAGACACAATACTGTATACTCCCGCTCCCCCTGTCTGAACAATGTCTGTTCACCACTTCTCTCTGCTTTCTGTCCATGAGTCAGTGTCATATCCACACTATCACTGTCACATTAATCCATGTGTTCCACTTTTCATAACAAGTGTATGAAATGTCATTTGATCACAGGCCTTTTGAAAGTCCATATACATAAGACAAAACACATTATCCTCATCAACACTCACAGTTATGTCATCAACTAACTTGATTAAGATTATCAGATATGATTTTCCATTACCCTATCAGTGCTGAATGTCAAAGAACAAACAAATAACAGTACAGCACAGGAATAGGCCATTCGGCCCTCCAAGCCTGCTCCGATCACGATGCCTGCCTAAACTAAAACCTTCTGCACTTCCGGGATCCGGATCCCTCTATACCCATCTCATTCACGTATTTGTCTAGATGCCTCTTAAACGTCTCTATGGTACCTGCTTCCACCACCTCCCCCGGCAACAGGTTCCAGGCACTCACCACCCTCGGCGTAAAGAACCTGCCTCGCACATCCCCTCTGAACTTTGCCCTTCTCACCTTAAACTTATGTCCCCGAGTAACTGACTCTTCCACGCTGGGAAAAAGCTTGTAACTATCCACTCTGTCCATGCCGCTCATAACTTTGTAAACCTCTATCATGTGGCCCTCCACCTCCGTCGTTCCAGTGAAAACATTCCGAGTTTTTCCAACCTCTCCTCACAGCTAATACCCTCCAGACCAGGCAACATCCTGGTAAACCTCTTCTGTACCCTCTCCAAAGCCTCCACGTGCTTCTAGTCGTGTGGCGACCAGAATTGCACGCAATATTCTAAGTGTGGCCTAACTAAATTTCTGTACCGCTGCAGCATGACTTGCCTATTTTTATACTCTATGCCCCGACCGATGAAGGCAAGCATGCCGTATGCCTTCTTGACTACCTTATCCACCTGCGTTGCCACTTTCAGTGACCTGTGGACCTGTACGCCCAGATCTCTCTGCCTGGCAATACTCCTAAGGGTTCTGCCATTTACTGTATACCTCCCACCTGCATTAGACCTTCCAAAATGCATTACCTCACATTTTCAGGATTAAACTCCATCTGCCATTTCGCCACCCAAGTCTCCAACCGATCTATATCCTGCTTTATCCTCTGACAATCCTCATCACTGTCCGCAACTCCGCCAACCTTTGTGTCGAACTTATCAGACCAGCTACATTTTCCTCCACATCATTTATATATAATACAAAGAGCAAAGGTCCCAGCACTGATCCCTGTGGAACACCACTAGTCACATCCCTCCATTCAGAAAAGCACCCTTCCACTGCTACCCTCTGTCTTCTATGACTGAGCCAGATCTGTATCCATCTTGCCAGCTCCCCTCTGATCCCATGTGACTTCACATTTTGTATCAGTCTGCCATCTTGTCAAAGGCTTTATTGAAGTCCACATAGATAGCATCCAATGCCCTTCCTTCATTAAATATCTTCGTCACTTCCTCAAAAAACTGAATCAAATTAGTGAGATACGACCTCCCCTTCACAAAACCATGCTGCCTCTCGCTAATACGTCCATTAGTTTCCAAATGGGAGTAAATCCTGTCCCGAAGAACCCTCTCTAATAATTTCCCAACCACTGACAAAGGAACAACATTGGCTATTCCCCAGTTCTCTGGGACCTCACCTGCCGCCAATGAGGATGCAAAGATTACTGTCAAGGCCCCAGCCTTGCCTCCCTCAGTATTCTGGGCTAGATCCCATCAGGTCCTGGGGACTTATCTACCTTAATACTTTGCAAGACACCCAACGCCTCCTCCTTTTTTATAATGAGATGACTGAGACTATCTGCACTCCCTTCCCTAGGCTCATCATCCAGCAAGTCCTTCTCCTTGGTGAATACTGATGCAAAGTACTGATTTCGTACCTCGCCCATTTCCTCAGGCTCCATACATAGAATTCCCTTCTCTGTCCTTGAGTGGGCCAACCCTTTCCCTGGTTACCCTCTTGCTCTTTATATATGTATAAAAAGCCTTGGGATTTTCCTTAATCCTGTTTGCCAATGACTTCATATAAAACCGTTTCGCCCTCCTGAATCCTTGATTAAGTTCTTTCCTACTGTATTTATATTCCTCAAACGATTCGTCTGTTCCTAGCCTTCCAGCCCTTACAAATGCTTCCGTTTTCTTTTTGACTAGGCTCATAATATCCCGCGTTATCCAAGGTTCCAGACACTTGCCAAACTTATCTTTCTTCCTCACAGGGACATCCTGGTCCTGGATTCAAATCAACTGACGTTTGAAAGACGCCCACATGTCAGATATTGATTTACCCTCAAACAGCCGCCCCCAATCTAAATTCTTCAGATCCTGCCTAATATTGTTATAATTAGCCTTCCCCCAATTTAGCACCTTCACCCGAGGACTACTCTTATCCTTATCCACAAGTACCTTAAAACTTATGGAATTATGGTCACTGTTCCCAAAATGCTCCCCGACTGAAACTTCGACCACCTGGCCGGACTCTTTCCCCAATACCAAGTCCAGTCCGGCCCCATCCCTAGTTGGACTATCGACGTATTGTTTCAAGAAGCCCTCCTGGATGCTCCTCACAAATTCTGCCCCATCCAAGCCCCTAACACTAAGTGAGTCCCAGTCAATATAGGGGAAGTTAAAATCACCCACCACTGCAACCCTGTTACCTTTACATCTTTGCAAAATCTGTCTGCATATCTGCTCCTCTGCCTCCCGCTGGCTGTTGGGAGGCCTGTAGTAAACCCCCAACATCGTGACTGCACCCTTTTTATTCCTGAGCTCCACCCATATTGCCTCGCTGCATGCCCCCTCCGAGGTGTCCTCCCGCAGTACAGCTGTGATATTCTCCTTAACCAGTAATGCAACTCACCCACCCCTTTTACACCCCGTCTATCCCGGCTGACGCTTCTAAAGCCTGGAACATTTAGCTGCCAATCCTGCCCTTCCCTCAACCAATTCTCTGTAATAGCAACAACATCAGATTTCCAAGTACTAATCCAAGCTCTAAGTTCATCTGCCTTACCTGTTATACTTCTTGCATTGAAACAAATGTACTTCAGACTGCCAGTCCCGCTGTGCTCCGTAACATCTCCCTGCCTGCTCTTCCTCTTCGTCTTACTGGCCTTATTTACTTGTACCCCCTCATTTATTTCACTTTCTGTCCTTCTGCTCTGCTTCCCACCCCCTGCCACACTAGTTTAAACCCTCCCGAGTGACGCTAGCAAACCTCGCAGCCAGGATATGTGTGCCCCTCCAGTTTAGATGCAACCCGTCCTTCTTGTAGAGGTCCCATCTGTCCCTGAAGAGATCCCAATCGTCTCGATATCAGAAACCCTCCCTTCGACACCAGCTGTTCAGCCACGTGTTTAACTGCACCATATTCCTATTTCTAGCCTCACTGGCACGTGTTATTTATTATACCCTGTTTTCCCAAGCAAGATATCTATTTGTACTGGGTTGTGGCCTCTAGAAATTTCCAACCACCAACATTACACTGACTGGTCGGTAGTTACAGGATTTATCGAATCTCTCCTTTTAGAAACAGGGTGTGACATTTATAGCCTTCCAGTCCTCTGACAACTCTTTCATATCTAAGGAGGATTGTAAAATTCTGGCCAGTGCCCCTGCTATGTCCACCATTCTTTCCCTCAACAAACCTCATGTATCCTATCTAAACGGGGTAAATCATTTACTTTATTGTGGTACAAAAAGTGTTGGATTGAAAGGGGTTGACTGAACCTGTTTGTTCAGTGACTGTAATTAATGTCAGTCACTATGGACACTAATTGCATCACTGGAGGTTTTCCCTCTTCTATTAATAATGGTCTCCATTCAAAGTGCTATCCCATAGTGTCAGTTGGAGCATCAACCCTGACACGAAGAGGGAACCGTGGCTCCAGTGAGATGGAGAGGATAGATCAGAATCTGATAACAATGAATTGGAATGTTAAAACAATGGGTCAGAATCTGAGAACAATAGATTGGAATGTTACAACAATGGGTCAGAATCTGAGAACAATAGATTGAAATGTTACAACAATGGGTCAGAATCTGAGAACAATAGATTGGAATGTTGCAACAATGGGTCAGAATCTGAAAACAATAGATTGGAATGTTACAACAATGGGTCAGAATCTGAGAACAATAGATTGAAATGTTACAACAATGGGTCAGAATCTGAGAACAATAGATTGGAATGTTGCAACAATGGGTCAGAATCTGAAAACAATAGATTGGAATGTTACAACAATGGGTCAGAATCTGAGAACAATAGATTGAAATGTTACAACAATGGGTCAGAATCTGAGAACAAATGATTGAAATGTTACAACAATGGGTCAGAATCTGAGAACAATAGATTGAAATGTTACAACAATGGGTCAGAATCTGAGAACAATAGATTGGAATGTTACAACAATGGGTCAGAATCTGAGAACAATAGATTGAAATGTTACAACAATGGGCCAGAATCTGAGAACAATAGATTGGAATGTTGCAACAATGGGTCAGAATCTGAAAACAATAGATTGGAATGTTGCAACAATGGGTCAGAATCTGAGAACAATAGATTGGAATGTTACAACAATGGGTCAGAATCTGAGAACAATAGATTGAAATGTTACAACAATGGGTCAGAATCTGAGAACAATAGATTGGAATGTTGCAACAATGGGTCAGAATCTGAAAACAATAGATTGGAATGTTACAACAATGGGTCAGAATCTGAGAACAATAGATTGGAATGTTACAACAATGGGCAGCAGGAGTTTCTCCTATTGGCTTGGCGAAATTACTGCAGATTATTTTTGGATAACATTAAAATGGCGGATCTATTTTGCACTGAAGATGATTGAAACGATTTACGAACCCATCCTCGCTATTATTGGTGTACCTGGTAAGTCTCTGTATCCAACTATTGGATCTATAAAGACTGCCCGGTGTCCAATCCTCAGGCTTGTGGGGTATCAGTGGACCCTCATTCAGTGTCTACCCCTGTCCACCTCAAAGACTGCCCTGTGTCCAATCCTCAGCAGAGAGAAGCAGGATGAAAGGTCCTGTGGCTTTGTCAGGATATCGGGATTCGTGATGGTGTAGGTGGCTCTGCGGGGTCCCCTTGACAACGGGGAGAGATACAGGAACTGGAGGAACTCTCACGACATTAATGTGCAGTTGGTGTGTGAGCATGCCCAGTACATCATGTTGGTGAATGTCCACTATCCTGGCACCAGCCAGGATACCTTCATTCTGAAGCAATCAGCCAGTCCCAATATTTCAGAGCTCCATGGAAAACCGGAATGCGGTTCCTCAGAGACAATGGAACCCCCACCCCCACCCCAGACATGGCTATACCTCCTACACCCCCAAACCCACTTTCCACTGCCAGTCAAACAAACACTCCAGCAGGAACACAGTGGAACAGACCATCGGTGTGATGAAGCAATGCTTACAATGTCTGAACCGCTCGGGGGGAGCCCACCAGTACACACTGGAGCAGGTGTCCAAGTTCATAGTGTTCTGCTGCACCCTTCATATCATCACCATCATGAGGACACAGTCATTGGCACCAGGAATCCGGAGGCTCCCTCAGGAGGAAGCGGAGGAGGCAGGGAGGATATTTCCTGGTTGCCTTCGACCCGGACAGGCTGTCGGAGAGTCCCTGCCAAGATTCCAGATACCACAGGACAACTTCCCTGTCCCACCATGTATCCCCCCCATTCTCCACCATTACACCCATCTGAACGCCCCGTGACAGCGTCCCCTTGGTCACCATCCAGCAATAAAAGCCACCAACCAAAACCTTTTCATTAACATCTCTATCCATCACCAATTAAACAAACAAAACTGAACTATTCACACTTGTGTATTCCCTTGGTGCCTGTCTTGTGAGTTCCCTCGACCTGCCTTGTGCTCCTACACAATGTTTCTCCAGTGACTGCAGCATGGCTGGTGAAAGGCTGCTGACTTTCACTGGGGGGGTGACTGCAGATTGCCTTGGAGTACGTCCTCGAGCGGCTCTGGGCACTGAGGGCTCGGATTCAGACTGCACCACCTCAATATGGGCAGCAGCAGCCTGGGCTGGCTGATGAGTAACAGCAAGGACATTGGTGGAGTGACAGTGAATGGAGAACAAATACTGTCATCCTGAGAGAGGAAAGCAGGTTCATGCTCCACGGAGCCACTGTAAATCCCACTTAATGACACCTCAGCAATCCATGTAATCTACCGGATCACTGAGACGCTGGGTGTCTGCCGTCTGTGCTGCTGTGGAAGCTAAGACAATGGGGCTCATTCTGGGGTAGGTGGGACCTCTACAAACAGGATGGTCGTCACCTGAACCAGGGGGATACCAATATTCTGGGGGGGAGATTTGCTAGTGCTCTTCGGGGGGGTTTAAACTAATTCAGCAGGGGAATGGGAACATAAATTGTAGTTCCAGTGTACAGGATGTTGAGAGTAGTGAGGTCAGGTTACAAGGACGCAAGAGGGCACTGGCAAGCAAGAACTTGGTTGAAAGTGTGTCTACTTCAACGCCAGGAGCATCCGGAATAAGGTGGGTGAGCTTGCAGAATGGGTTGGTACCTGGGATTTCGATGTTGTGGCCATTTCGGAGACATGGGTAGAGCAGGGGCAGGAATGGATGTTGCAGGTTCCGGGATTTAGATGTTTCAGTTGAAACAGAGAAGATTGTAAAAGAGGAGGGGGTGTGGCATTGTTAATCAAGGAGAGTATTACAGCGGCAGAAAGGACGTTTGAGGACTCGTCTACTGAGGTAGTATGGACCGAGGTTAGAAACAGGAGAGGAGAGGTCACCGGTCTTCTATAGACCTCCGAATAGTTCCAGAGATGTAGAGGAAAGGATAGCGAAGATGATTCTTGACAGGAGCGAGAGTAACAGGGTAGTGGTCATGGGGGACTTTAACTTTCCAAATATTGACTGGAAATACTATAGTTCGAGTACTTTAGATGGGTCTGTTTTTGTCCAGTGTGTGCAGGAGGGTTTTCTGACACAGCATGTAGACCGGCCAACCAGGGGCGATGCCACATTGGATTTGGTACTGGGTAATGAACCCGGCCAGGTGTTAGATTTAGATGTAGGTGAGCAATTTGGTGATAGTGATCACAATTCGGTTAGGTTTACCTCAACGATGGGCAGGGACAGGGAGATACCGCAGGGCAAGAATTATAACTGGGGGAAAGGAAATTATGATGCGATTAGGCAAGATTTAGGATGCGTAGGATGGGGAAGGAAACTGCAGGGGATGGGCACAATCGAAATGTGGAGCTTATTCAAGGAGCAGCTATTGCGTGTCCTTGAGAAGTATGTACCTGTGAGGCAGGGAGGAAGTTGTCGAGCGAGGGAGCCGTGGTTTACTAAAGAAGTTGAAGACGCTTGTCAAAAGGAAGAAGAAGGCTTATGTTAGGATGAGACGTGAAGGCTCAGTTAGGGCGCTTGAGAGTTCCAAGCCAGCCAGGAAGGATCTAAAGGGAGAGCTAAGAAGAGCAAGGAGAGGACACGAGAAGTCATTGGCGGATAGGATCAAGGAAAACCCTAAGGCTTTCCATAGGTATATCAGGAATAAAAGAATGACTAGAGTTAGATTAGGGCCACTCAAGGATAGTAGTGGGAAGTTGTGTGTGGAATGAGAGGAGATAGGGGAAGCGTTAAATGAATATCTTTCGTCAGTATTTACAGTAGAGAAAGAAAATGTTGTCGAGGAGAATACTGAGATTCAGACTACTAGGCGAGATGGGATTGAGGTTCACAAGGAGGAGGTGTTAGCAATTTTGGAAAGTGTGAAAATAGATAAGTCCCCTGGGCCAGATGGGCTTTATCCTAGGATTCTCTGGGAAGCCAGGGAGGAGATTGCAGAGCCTTTGTCCTTGATCTTTATGTCGTCATTGTCGACAGGAATAGTGCCGGAAGACTGGAGGATAGCAAATGTTGTCCCCTTGTTCAAGAAGGGGAGTAGAGACAGCCCTGGTAATTATAGACCTGTGAGCCTTACTTCGGTTGTGGGTAAAATGTTGGAAAAGGTTATAAGAGACATGATTTATAATCATCTTGAAAAGAATAAGTTCAGTAGCGATAGTCAGCACGGTTTTGTGAAGGGTAGGTCGTGCCTCACAAACCTTATTGAGTTTTTCGAGAAGGTGACCAAACTGGTGGATGAGGGTAAAGCAGTGGATGTGCTGTATATGGATTTCAGTAAGGCGTTTGATAAGGTTCCCCACGGTAGGCTATTGCAGAAAATACGAAAGTATGGGGTTGAAGGTGATTTAGAGCTTTGGATCAGAAATTGGCTAGCTGAAAGAAGACAGAGGGTGGTGGTTGATGGCAAATGTTCATCCTGGAGTTTAGTTACTAGTGGAGTACCGCAAGGATCTGTTTTGGGGCCACTGCTGTTTGTCATTTTTATAAATGACCTGGAAGAGGGTGTAGAAGGGTGGGTTAGTAAATTTGTGGATGACACGAAGGTCGGTGGAGTTGTGGATAGTGCCGAAGGATGTTGTAGGGTACAGAGGGACATAGATAGGCTGCAGAGCTGGGCTGAGAGATGACAAATGGAGTTTAATGCGGAAAAGTGCGAGGTGATTCACTTTGGAAGGAGTAACAGGAATGCAGAGTACTGGGCTAATGGGAAGATTCTTGGTAGTGTAGATGAACAGGGAGATCTTGGTGTCCAGGTACATAAATCCCTGAAAGTTGCTACCCAGATTAACAGGGCTGTTAAGAAGGCATATGGTGTGTTAGCTTTTATTAGTAGGGGGATCGAGTTTCGGAGTCACGAGGTCATGCTGCAGCTCTACAAAATTCTGGTGAGACCGCACCTGGAGTATTGCGTGCAGTTCTGGTCGCCGCATTATAGGAAGGATGTGGAAGCTTTGGAAAGGGTGCAGAGGAGATTTACTAGGATGTTGCCTGGTATGGAGGGAAGGTCTTACGAGGAAAGGCTGAGGGACTTGAGGTTGTTTTCGTTCGAGAGAAGGAGGAGGAGAGGTGACTTAATAGAGACATATAAGATAATCAGAGGGTTAGATAGGGTGGATAGTGAGAGTCTTTTTCCTCGGATAGTGACGGCAAACACGAGGGGACATTGCTTTAAGTTGAGGGGTGATAGATATAGGACAGATGTGAGAGGTAGTTTCTTTACTCAGAGAGTAGTAAGGGCGTGGAACGCCCTGCCTGCAACAGTAGTAGACTCGCCAACAGTAAGGGCATTTAAATGGTCATTGGATAGACATATGGATGAAAATGGAATAGTGTAGGTCAGATGGTTTCACAGGTCGGCGCAACATCGAGGGCCGAAGGGCCTGTACTGCGCTGTAATGTTCTAATCTAATCTAATGGTCACCAAACACTGTATCGCAGCTGAGTCCCCTAATGCTGTCATAGAGTTAGTGACCACTTCCACAGGGGAAGGAATAGGCTTCTAGCTCTGTGCAATGTCCTGTGCCATGTTGGAGCCGGACTCCTCCATGTTCCTTGACAGTGATAACAGAATGTCTGACAGGCCTGTCAATGGACAAAGTATCTCAGTGTACATGTCGATCAGCATTCTCCTGTATGCTGTTCCACCAATGTTTACATCCGAGTCCTGTGTATTATAACTCGTTTGTGACCTTGCCCTCCGGTGAGCTGACACATGAACTATCCTTTCCCCGTGGCCTGGCTGCAGCTCACTCGTGCTCGGTGACTCACCACGTGCAGATTCTGACTCTATACCAGCCTCTACAGCACACACAGTGTAGGTATTTGAGCTGTTGGCTGTGAGTATCAGAGCAAGTGATGGGGCTTCACCATCAGTGCTGTGCTGCTGCTCTTTCTCTGTCTCCTGGAGCTGCTGTGACTGGGAAGCTGGCAGTTTTCAGTTATCGATGGAAAGTACAAAATCAGAAGGGGAGGGTTTGGTTGAGGGATTGGGGGTGGGATGGAAAGCAGGAGGTCCATGGTCCCACCATCTGAAGCTTGTACATCATCCCAGACAGCAGGATGAGGGGGAGGTGGGAGTTAAGAAGGGACATCAGGCAGGTGCATAGCATCATCCTGAATGCTCTCGGTCATGTCGGATGCTACGGGCTCTGTCACAGCCGGTCCCATGATGTGGAGAACCATCTCCTCCCTTTGGCTCAGCGGATGAAGGTCTGCCTGGCCCCCGCCGGTTCACTTCTTCGCCTGTGATTATGGGCCACCTTGTCCTGTAAGAGATGGGATGGAATATCAGTAATTGTGTTTCACTGTATTTGGGTGATGTGCCTGCCATTGCTGAATAGCTGGAGGTATGTGGAGGCAGTGAGAGGTGGGTATGAGGCTGGTATCAGTGGAAGGTGTGTGAGGGTGAGGTGGAGTATGTGAATGTTCGGTGTGAGTCCTGAGTGTTAGGTGCTCCTGATGGGTGAGTGATGGGGTGTAGTGCATTGAGCAGTGTGAGATGTTGGTGATGTTGTGGGTAGGAGATGCCATTTGGAGATGAAGTCACTGACATCGAACACCCGTGTGAGCTCATTAAACTTCTTCTGACACTGCTGCCACGTCCTCGGGCCCACACCTCTTGCATTGACATCCCTGGCCACCTTCTCCCAGTCCCTTCAGAGAGCGTTACTTGAGGGCCTCGGCCGCATGCCATGGAAACATGGCCTCTTTCCTCCTCTCACCCTCCATGACGAAGGCCTCCAGCACAACATCCGTGAACTGCAGAGCCCTCTATAGTTTTTTAGTTTTAGTGTTAGAGATACAGCACTGAAACAGGCCTTCGGCCCACCGTGTCTGTGCCGATCATCAACCAGCCATTTATACTAATCCTACACTAATTCCATATTCCTACCTGTCCCTATATTTCCCTACCACCTACCTATACTAGGGGCAATTTATAATGGGAAATTAACCTATCAACCTGCAAGTCTTTGGCATGTGAGTGGAAACCGCAGCACCCGAAGGAAACCCACGCAGACACAGGGAGAACTTGCAAACTCCGCACAGGCAGTACCCAGAATTGAACCCGGGTCGCTGGAGCTGTTAGGCTGCAGTGCTAACCACTGCACCACTGTGCCGCCCTAATGTTCCATTTACCTTGTTTCCAATTGCAGAATTCACAGTCAGCACACGCAGCCTCCTGTGATTCAGTGCAGCTTCCCTTTAAGAGGGACAGACTGCCTTTAAAAGCTGAATGCTGGCTGAAACACGAGCCAGCCTCACACACAGTTCTGTCCCAGTTAACAGTGCAGACAGACAGCAGTGCGGGTCACCCTGGGCAGCAAGTAGAATTCATGGAAATGAGGAGACAGCAGAAGCTTTGTGTGTCACCTGCCTCAACAAGAACGGGCACGGGCAGATCATGAATCACAAACCCGACGCACAGAAGGAGGATATTCGGCCCATTGTGTTAGTGCAGTCTCTTTGAAAGGGATATCTAATTAGTTCCTCTCCCCTCCTCTTGCCCCAAATTCCAGCTTTTTAAATTCCAATTCATGTATTTGCTGAATTCTCTTTTGAAAGATATGATTGAATCTGCTTCCACCATGTTTTCAGGCAGTGAATTCCAGATCCCAACAACTTGCTGTGTAAGAAAATTCTCCTCATTTCACCTCTGGTTCTTTGTCAATTACCTTCAATCTGTGTCTTCTTAATACAGAACCTTCTGAAACTGGAAACAGTTTCACATTAATTACTCTATCAAAACCCTTCATGATTTTGAATTCTATATTAAATCTCCCCTTACCCTTCACTGCTCTAAAGAGAACAATCCCAGCTTTTCCAATCTCTCCACGTAACTGAATTCCCAGGTCCCTGGTACCATTCTAGTAAATCATCTCTGTATCTTCACTAAGTCCTTGACATCCTTACCAAAGTGTGGTGATCAGAATTGGACACAATTCTCCAGCTGGGACCTAACCAAGAATGTATAAAAATCAGCATTTCCTCCTGAGTTTTATTACTCTGTGCCTCTCTCTAACACCAATGAAACTACCTGTTACCTTCAAAGATCTGTGTGTGTACACCTCCAGTTCTCTCTAATCCTGCACCCAATTTATAATGGTACCATTGAGTTTATATTGTTTGTCCTCATATTTCCTACCCAAATGTCTCACTTCACTGTGTTAAATTACATCTGCCATGTTCCTGTACATTTCACCAGTCAGTCTCTGTCCTCCTGAAGTCTGTTACTAT
Source organism: Heterodontus francisci (assembly GCF_036365525.1). Lineage (NCBI taxonomy): Eukaryota > Metazoa > Chordata > Chondrichthyes > Heterodontiformes > Heterodontidae > Heterodontus > Heterodontus francisci. Next base: position 178,451 of record NW_027142112.1, on the reverse strand, counting down.
CCTTCACACTCTTTATTAACATTTCTGAGTTTCCTGTCATCTGGAAACTTTGACATTATCCCGTCTGTACACAAGCCCATTACATTAACATACAGCAACAGTGATCCCAACAGTGACCCTGGGGAACCCCACTGTGTACTTCCCTCCAGACCGAACAACAACCATTCTCCAATACTCTCCGTTTTCTGTCACGGTGCTAAGTTCCTGCTTGCTGGCATTGAAAATAAAAAAAAGCACTTCCATTTATGTAACGCCTTTATGACCACTGCATGTCCCAAAGCGATTTACAACCAACGCGTACCTTTTAATGTTTAGTCAGTCTTGTAATGTAGGAAAAACACAGCCAATTTCCGCACAGCAAGATCCCACAAGTAGCAGTGTGATCATGATCAGATCTGTTTTTGTGATGTTGATTTGAGGGGTAAATGTTGGCCAGGACACTGGGAATAATTCCGCTGACCTTCTAAATAATTCCATGGGATCTTTCCATCACATGAGTGGGCAGACGGGGCCTGGCTTTACCTTTTCTTTGATAAGGCGGCACCTGTGACAGTGCAGCACTCCCTCAGTACTGCACTGCAGTGTCAGCCTTGATTCTTCTGATCAAGTCCTGCAGTGACATTTGATCCTTGAAGCTTGTGACTGATTGGGGAGAGAGCGACAAACTGAGCCACTGCTGACATTGGTCCTTTAATCCCATGTGTTTCTAATTTGTCAACATGGTTGTGATGTGGTACTTTATCAAACGCCCGTTTAAAGGATAGGAATATTGGGAAAGTACAGGCAGGAACAATCATAGGAATTATAGAATAGCATTGCACTGAAGGAGGCCATTTGGTCCATCAAGTCTGTGCTGTCACTTTTGAAGAGCTTCCAGTTAGTCCCTCTCCCGGGCTCTTTCCCAGATTCTTCCATTTTTTCTGCCTTAAGATATCTATCCGATTCCCTTTTGGAATCTACTATTGAATCTGTATCCTTCAGCCTACCAGACCACACATTGCAAATCCGAAACACCCATTGCATAAAAAAAATCCCCATGTCACCTCTGCTTCTTGTTTCCAATCACCGTAAATCTGTGTCCTCTGGTTAATGGCCCCTCACACATTGGAAACAATTTCATTTTATTTAATTTATATAAACTCCACATAATCTTAAACATTTCGATCAGATCTCCTTTTAAATTTCCCTGCTCTAAGGTGAACAATCCCAGCTACATAACTGTAATTCCTCATCCCTGGAAATGTTCCAGTGAAACTCTTTTATCCCCTCTCCAAAGGTTTAATGTCCTTCCTAAAGTGGGTTTTCCATTATTGGACACAATATTCCAGGTGCAGATGAACTAGTCTTTTCTATGGGATTAATATAACATCCTGACTATTCTACTCTGTGTCTCTATTAATAAAGCCTAAGCAATATCCCACAAGTAGCAGTGTGATCATGATCAGATCTGTTTTTGTAATGTTAATTTGAGGGGTAAATGTTGACCAGGACACTGGGAATAATTCCCCTGACCTTCTAAATAATTCCATGGGATCTTTACATCCACCTGAGAGGGCAGACGGGGCCTGGCTTTACCTTTTATTTGATGAGGCGGCACCTCTGACAGTGAAACACTCCCTCAGTACAGGACTGCAGTGTCAGCCTTGATTCTTGTCATCAAGTCCTGCAGTGACACTTGATCCTGGAAGCTTGTGATTGAAAGGGGAGAGAGTTACAAACTGAGCCACGGCTGACATTGACCCTTTAATCCCATGTGTTTCTAATTCGGTAACACTGCTGTTATGTGGTACCTTCTCAAACACCTGTTGAAAGGATAGGAATATTGGGAAAGTACAGACAGGAACAATCATAGAATCATAGAATTGCACAGCCCTGAATGATGTTATTCTGCCCATCAATTCAGTGCTGGCCCTTTCAAAGAGCAATCCAGTTACTCCCACTCCCTGACTCTTTCACTATATCCTAACATTTCTTCTGCTTCAGATATTTATCCAATTCCCATTTGGGATCCACTGTTGAATCTGGATCCATCAGTCTATCAGACGTTGTATTCCAAATCCAAACCACTCAGAAACAAAAATGCTCATGTCTGCTTCTTTGACCAATCACCTTAAAACTGTGTCTCTGGTTAGCGGTCCCTTGGACATTGGAAACAGTTTCTCTTTATTTAATTTATCTAAACCCTTCCTAATGTTAAACACCTCAATGAAATCTCCTCTGTGAGTTATCTGCTCTAAGCAGAACAATCCCAAATACATAACTGTAATCCCTCATGCCTGGACAAGTTCTAGTAAAACAGTTCTGTCACCTCTCCAAAGGCTTCATGTCCTTCCTAAAGTGTGGTTCCCAGTATTCGACACAAGACTTCATGTGCAGCTGAACTAGTATTTTATATATGTTTCACATAATGTCCTTGCTTTTGTTCATTTTGCCTCTTTTTAGAAAACCTAGGATCCCATATATTTATTAACTGTTTCGCTACCCTTTCGTGCCAGCTTCAAAGATTTGTGTACAAACAGGTGTCTCTGTTATTTCACCACCTTTATAGTTGTACCATTTAACTTGTAGTGTCTCTCCTCATTCATCCTTTCAAAATGTATTACCTCACACATCTGCAATGCCAAATAAATATTGAGAAGATTGAAGCCATTGTTTTCTGTCTCTGCTCCAAACATTTCCTAGCTACACACTCCATCCCTCTCCTTTGTAAATGCTTGAGACGAAGTCAAACTGTTCAGAAACGTGGGTACATAGTTAACCTTGAGATGCCTGGCGATGAGCTTCCGACCAAATATTCACACCATCACTAAAACGGCTTATTTCCACCCAATAGTGAGGACGGATATTAGCTCTGATGATGTGGAGTCTGTATGGGAAGAGCTGAGAAACACTAAGGGGCAAAAAACGTTAGTGGGTGTTATATATAGACCCCCGAACTGTGGTGGTGATGTGGGAATGGTCTTAAACAGGAAATTAGAGATGCATGCGATAAAGCAACATCTGTAATTATGGGTGAGTTTAATCTGCATATAGATTGGTCAAATCAAATTTGTCACAATAACGTCAAGGAGGAATTCATGGAATGTATATGGGATAGTTTTCTGGACCAATACGTTGATGAACCAACTAGAGAACAGGCCATAATAAAAGCAAAATACTGCGGATGCTGGAAATCTGAAATAAAAACAAGAAATGCTGGAATCACTCAGCTGGTCTGGCAGCATCTGTGGAAAGAGAAGCAGAGTTAACGTTTCGGGTCAGTGACCCTTCTTCGGAACTGACAAATATTAGAAAAGTCACAGATTATAAACAAGTGAGGTGGGGGTGGGGCAAGAGATAACAAAGGCGAAGGTGCAGATTGGACCAGGCCACATAGCTGACCAAAAGGTCACGGAGCAAAGGCAAACAATATGTTAATGGTGTGTTGAAAGACAAAGCATTAGTACAGATTAGGTGTAAATACACTGAATATTGAACAGCAGCAAGTGCAAACCTGAAAAAAAACCTGGAAAAAAACAGTGGGTCAGCAAACTGATCAAACTAAGATGAAATGAAATAAATGCAAAAAAAGATTGTAAAAAATGTAAAAAAGAATGAAAAAAAAGGAAGAAAAAATAACTAAAAATGAAAGTAAAATGGGGGGCTGTCATGCTCTGAAATTATTGAACTCAATGTTCAGTCCGCCAGGCTGTAGTGTGCCTAATCGGTAGATGAGATGCTTTTCCTCGAGCTTGCGTTGATGTTCACTGGAACACTGCAGCAATCCCAGGACAGAGATGTGAGCATGAGAGCAGGGGGGAGTGTCTGCAGGGGGGAGTGGCAAGCTGATTGGTTGGGTGAGTAGCAGCTGTTAGTGCATGTCGATATCTTTAAAAAAGTGAAAAGTTTATTGTTGTGGGAAAAGAACTCTGGTGATAAGGTGAGTACTACTGAAATGTTTCTTTTTTTAATTCAGTGTAGTTTATTAAGAATCTTAGATTGAAGTGGGTAGAAAAAGGCCCCTCATGTAATTAGTATTTTTAAATTAAGGGTGTAACTAATTAATCTAAGGGTAGGTCATGACAGGAGAGTTCAGCCCCGTGATCTGCTCCTCCTTTGTGGGAAATCAGGGACGCTTCCAGTGCCCCTGGTGACCATGTGTGCAGGAAGTGTATCCATCTGCAGCTGCTGGCTACCCACATTACGGAGATGGAGCTGCGGGTGAAATCACTGTGGAGCATCCATAATGCTGAGGAAGTCGTGGATAACATGTTTAGCGAGGTGGTCACACCGCAGGTAATCGCTGCACAGGCAGAAAAGCGATGGGTGACCACCAGACGGAGTAGTAGGCACAGGCAGGTAGTGCAGGAGTCCCCTGTGGCCACCCCCCTCTCATACAGATAGACCGCTTTGGATACTGTTGGGGGGGATGACCTCCCAGGGGAAAGCGGCAACAGCCAGGCCCGTGGGACCACAGAGGGCTCTGCTGCACAGCAGGGGAGGAAAAGGGGTGGAAGAGCTATCATGATAGGGGATTCTATCGTAGGGGGTGCAGGTAGGCGTTTCCGTGGCCGCAAAAGAGACACCAGGATGGTATGTTGCCTCCCTGCTGCTCGGGTCAAGGATGTCTCGGAGTGGCTGCAGAAAATTCTGAAAGGGGAGAGTGAGCAGCCAGAGGTCGTGGCCCATATTGGTGCAAACGATATACACAGGAAGAGAGATAAGGTCCTGCACAGTGAATACAGGGAGTTAGGCAGAAGGTTAAAAAGTAGAACCTCTGGGGATAATCTCAGGATTTGGCCTAATCATCAGCCTCAAGAAAACGAACATCATGGGACAGGACGTCAGAAATGCTCCATCCATCAATATTGGCGACCACGCTCTGGAAGTGGTTCAAGAGTTCACCAACCTAGGCTCAACTATCACCAGTAACCTGTCTCTAGATGCAGAAATGTGTGGCGTTTGCAAGTTCTCCCTGTGTCTGCGTGCGTTTCCTCCAGGTGCTCCGGTTTCCTCCCACATGCCAAAGACTTGCAGGTTGATATGTAAATTGGCCATTATAAAATTGCCCCTAGTGGAGGTAGGTGGTAGGGAAATATAGGGACAGGTGGGGATGTGGTTGGAATATGGGATCAGTGCAGGATTGGTATCAGTGGGTGGTTGATGGTAGGCACAGACTCTGTGGGCCGAAGGGCCTATTTCAGTGCTGTATCTCTAAAATAAAATCAACAACGCATGGGAAAAGCTACCACTGCTATGTCCAGACTGGCCAAGAGAGTGTTGAAAAAGGCGCACTGACAAAGAACACAAAACTCCGAGTGTATCAAGCCTGTGTCCTCAGTACCTTGCTCAATGGCAGCAAGGCCTGGACAACGTATGTCAGCCAACAGCGACGTGTCAATTCATTCCATCTTCGCTGCCTCCGGAGAATACTTGGTATCAGGTGGCAGGACCGTATTTCCAACACAGAAGTCCTCGAGGCGGCTAACATACCCAGGTTATACACACTGCTGAGTCAGTGGCGCTTGAGATGGCTTGGCCATGTCAGCCGCATGGAAGTTGGCAGGATCCCCAGGGACACATTGTACAGCGAGCTCGCCACTGGTATCAGAACCACTGGCCGTGCATTTCTCCGCTTTAAAGACGTCTGCAAACGTGACATGAAGTCCTTTGACATAGATCACAAGTTGCGGGAGTCAGTTGCCAGCGATCGCCAGAGCTGGCGGGCAGCAATTAAGGCAGGGCGAGTCGAAGAGACTTAGCAGTTGGCAGGAAAAAAGACAGAAGTGCAAAGGGAGAGCCAACTGTGTAACAGCCCCGACAAACAAATTTTTCTGCAGCATCTGTGGAAGAGCCTGTCCCTCTCGAATATGCCTTTATCGCCACTCCAGGCGCTGCTCCACACACCACTGACCACCTCCAGGCGCTTATCCATTGTTTCTCGAGACAAGGAGGCCAAAGAAGAAGAAGAATCTCAGGATTACTCCCTGTGCCACGTGCTAGTGAGGGTAGGAATAGGAGGATTAGGCAAATGAATGTGTGGCTGAAGAGCTGGTGTCGGCGGGAGAGCTTCAGCTACTTGGATGATTGGGATCTCTTCTGGTGCAGAGGTGACCCGTACAAGAGGGTCAGGTTGCGTCTAAACTGGAAGGGGACCAATATCCTTGCGGGGAGGTTTGTTAGTACTACTCGGGAGGGTTTAAACTAGTCTTGCAGGGGGGTAGGACTCAAAGTAGTAGTCTCTCCGATGAGGTAGTTGAGGTAAATGTAGAGGTTACTGCAAGAAAGTCCAGTAGGCAGGCCGGGCAGGGGCCGGACAGGGAGCGTGGAAGATCTGGTAGGCTAAACTGCATGTACTTTAATGTAAGAGGCCTTATAGATAAGGCAGATGAACTCAGAGCACGGGTCAGTAGATGGGATTGTGATATTGTAGCTATTACAGAAACGTGGTTGAGGGATAGGCAAGACTGGCAGCTCAATGTTACGGGGTACCGATGCTTCAGGTGGAGGTAAGAGAGGATGGGGAGTTGCACTATTGATTAGGGAGCGCATCACGGCAGTAGTTAGAGAGGATATCCCGGGGGGAACGTGCAGTGAGGCCATTTGAGTAGAGCTTCGAAATAAGCAAGTGGTGATCACTTTGATGGGATTATACTATCGGCCCCCCAATAGTCAGAGAGAATTGGAGGAGCATATATGTAGGGAAATCACAGATAGGTGTAGGAATTATAAGGTTGTAATAGTAAGTGATTTTAACTTCCCTAATATTGACTGGGACTGTCTTAGTGCTAAGGGTTCAGATGGGCAAGAATTTGTTAAGTGTGTCCAGGATAGTTTTCTGAAACAGTATGTGGATGGCCCTACGAGAGAAAAGGCTGCACTCGACCTCCTCTTAGGAAATGAAGATGGGCAGGTAGATGATGTGTCAGTGGGGGAGCACTTTGGGACCAGTGACCATAACTCTATTAGCTTCAAGATAGTTATGGAAGAGGATAGGACTGGTCCTCAGGTTGAAGTCCCAAATTGGAGGAAGGTTCATTTCGATGGCATCAGACAGGAACTCTCAAAAGTTGAATGGCAGATACGGTTTGCAGGTAAAGGGACGTCTGGCAAGTGGGAGGCTTTTAAAAGTGAGAAAGGAATAGTTATGGGCTGGCATATTCCTGTTAGATGCAAAGGCAAGGCTGGCAAGTTTAGGGAACCTTGGTTGACAAGGGATGTTGAGGTTCTGGTCAGGACAAAGGAGGAGGCATATGTCAGGTATAGACAGCGGGGATCACACGAGTCCCTCGAGGAGTACAGGGGATGTAGGAGTACTCTTAAGAAGGAAATTAGGAGGGTGAAAAGGGGCCATGAGATTTCGCTGGCAGATAAGCTAAAGGAGAATCCTAAAATATTCTGTAAGTAGATTGAGAGGAAAAGGGACGCTAGGGAGAGAGTAGGTCCCCTTAAGGAACAGTGTGGTAATCTATGTGTGGAGCCACGGGAAATGGGCGAGGTCTTAAATGAATACTTCGCATCTATATTTACCATGGAGATGACATGGAAGCTAGTGATTTCAAGGGAGGGAACAACAATATCCTGGAGCATATCAACATTACAAAGGAGGCTGTGTTGGAGGTTTTGAAGCGCATTAAGGTGGAAAAATCCCCCAAGGCCTGACCAGGTGTATCCTGGGATGCTATGGGTAGAAAGGGAGGAGATTTCTGGAGCCCGAGCAGAGGTTTTTGCATTATCGTTAGCCACGGGTGAGATACCGGAAGACTGGAGGATAGCTAATGCTGTGCCTTTATTTAAGAAGGGCAGCAGTGATAAGCCAGGGAACTACAGGCCGGTGAGTCTTACATCAGTGATGGGAAAGTTATTGGAAGGGATTCTGACAGACAGGATTTATTTGCATCTGGAAAGGCAACGTCTGATTAGGGATAGTCAGCATGGCTTTGTGCATGGGAATCATGTCTCACGAATTTGATTGAGTTTTTTGAGGAGGTGACCATGAGGATTGACGAAGGCAGGGCGATGGACGTTGTTTACATTGACTTTAGCAAGGCCTTTGACAAGGTCCCGCATGGTCGGCTGGTCCAGAAGGTTCAAACACATGGGATCCAGGGTGTGCTAGCCAATTGGATACAACTTTGGCTTGGTAATAGGAGGCAGAGGGTGGAACTGGAGGGTTGTTTTTTAGATTGGAGGCCGGTGACCAGTGGTGTGCCGCAGGGATCGGTTCTGGGCCCTCGTTTGTTTGTCATATATATTAATGACTTGGATATGAATGTAGGGGACATGATTGGTAAGTTTGCAGATGATACAAAAATTGATGAAATAGTAGAAAGTGAAGAAGGTTGTCTAAGGTTACAACAGGATATAGATAAACTTGGAAAGTGGGCAATGGATTGGCAAATGGAATTTAACACAGATAAGTGTGAAGTGATGCATTTTGGAAAGTTTAACCAGGGCAGGACATATACAGTGAATGACAGGGCCTGGGGAGTGTTGTTGAGCAGCGAGACCTTGGGGTGCAAGTACATAGTACCATGAAAGTGGCAACACAGCTCGGCAGAGTGGTGAAGAAGGTGTATGGCATGCTTGTCTTCATCAGCTGCGCATGGTGTACAAGAGTTGGGATGTCATGTTGCAGTTGTACATAACATTGGTTAGGCCGCATTTGGAGTACTGTGTGCAGTTCTGGTCGCTGCACTATAGGAAAGATGTGATTAAGCTAGAGAGGGTGCAGAAAAGATTCATAAGGATGTTGCCTGGTTTGGAGGGCTTGAGTTATGAAGAGAGATTGGATAGGCTGGGTCTGTTTTCCCAGGAGCGAAGACGGCTGAGAGGGGACATGAGAGGTATATAAAATTATGAGAGGCATAGATGGGCAGATAGCCAGAGTCTGTTTCCCATGGTAGGGCTGACTAAAACTGGAGGGCATAAATTAAAGTTGAGATAGAGGAGGTGTAAAGGGGATCAAAGGGGTAAATTTTTCACAGGAATAATAGTGGGTATCTGGAATGAGCTGCCAGAGGAGGAGGTGGAGGCAGGAACAGCAGCAACATTTAAGAGGCATCTGGACAGGTATTTGAATGAGCAAGGCATAGACGGATATGGGAATTAATGCAGGCACGTGGAATTAGTATAGATAGGCATTATGGTCGGCATGGACGCAGTGGGCCGAATGGCCTGTTTCTATGCTGCACGAATCTATGACTCTAAGATGGAGAGTGACGTAGTTGATTCTGAGACTAATGTCGTGAATTTTAATAAAGGAAAGTATGAAGGTATGAGGCACGAGTTGGCTATGATGGATTGGGAAACGTTACTTCAAGGGATGATGGTGGAAAGGCAATGGCAATATTCAAAGAGTGCATTGATGAACTGCAACAATTGTTTACTCCTGTCTGGCGCAAAAGTAAAATGGGAAAGGTAGCCAAACCATGGCTTAGAAGGAAAATTAGAGATAGTATTAGATTCACGGAAGAGGCAGATACATTCGACAGAAAGGAATAACAGACCTGAGGATTGGGAGCAGTTTAGAATTCAGCAAAGGAGGACCAAGGGATTGATTAAGAAGGGGAAAATAAAGTACATGAGTAAGCTTGCGGGGAACATACAACCTGACTGTAAAGATTTCTGTAGGTATGTGAAGAGGAAAGGATTGGTTAAGACAAATGTAGGTCCTTACAGTTAGAAACATGGGAATTTATTATGGGAAACAAAGAAATGGCGAACCAACTAAATGCATACTTTGATTCTGTCTTCACAAATGATGGCACAAATATCTTACCAGAAATGTTGGGGAACACAGGGTTTAGTGAGAGGAAGGAACCGAAGGAAATCAGTAAAAGTAGAGAAATTGTGTTGGGGAAGTTGATGTTATCGAAGGCCGATAAATCCTCAGGGCCTGAAAATCTACATCCCACATTACTTAAGGAAGTGACCTAGAAATAGTGGATGCTTTGGTGGTCATCTTTCAAGCTTCTTTCGACTTTGGAAAAATTCCAGCTGATTGGAGGGCAGCTAATGTAACCCCACCATTTAAAAAGGGAGGTAGAAATAAAGCAGGGCATTATAGACAAGTCAGCCTGACGTCGGTAGTGGGGAAAGTTCTAGAGTCCATTATCAAAGTTTTTATGGCAGAGCACTTGGAGAACAGTGTTAGAATCGGATAGAGTCAGCATGGATTTCCGAAAGGGAAATCATGCTTGATAAATCTATTAGAATTCTTCGAGGATGTAACTAATAGAGTGGATGATGGGGAGCCAGAGAATGTGGTTTATTTGGACTTTCAGAAGGCTTTCGACAAAGTCCAACATAAGAGATTAGTGAGTAAAATTAAAGCGCATGGGATTAGTGGTAGTGTATTGCGATAGATAGAAAATTGGTTGGCAGATGGAAAAAAAGAGTAGGGAAAAACGGATCTTTTTCCAAATGGCAGGCAGTGATTAGTGGGGTACCACAGGGACCGGCGCTAGGACCCCAGCTATTCACACTATATTAATGATTTAGATGCGGGAACGAAATGTAATATCTCCAAATTTTCAGAAGACACAAAACTGGGTGGGAGGGTGAGTTGTGAGGAGGATGCAGAGAGGCTTCAGGGTGATTTGGACAAGTTGAGTGAGTGGGCTATTGCATGGCAGAAGCAGTATAATGTGAATAAATGTGAGGTTATCCACATTGGTAGCAAAAACAGGAAGGCAGATTATTATGTGAACAGCTATAAACTGAGAGAGGGGAATACGCAACGAGACCTGGGTGTTCTCGTACACCAGTCACTGAAGGTAAGCATGCAGGTGCAACAGGTGGGAGAAAAAGGCGAATGTTATGTTGGCCTTCATAGAGACAGGATTCGAGTACAGGAACAGGGATGTTTTGCTGCAATTATACAGGGCCTTGGTGAGGCCGCACTTGGAATATTGTGTGCAGTTTTGGTCTCCTTCTCCGAGAAAGGATGTTCTTGCTATAGAGAGAGTGCAATGAAGGTTTATCAGACTGATTCCTGGGATGGCGGGACTGATGTATGAGGAGAGTTAGGATTATATTCGCTGGAGTTCGGAAGAGTGAAGAGGGATCTCATAGAAACCTATAAAATTCTAACAGTACTTGACAGGGTAGTTGCAGGAAGGATGCTCCCGATGGTGGGGGAGTCCAGAACCAGGGGTCATAGTCGAAGGATATGAGGTAAACTTTTCAGGACTGAAATGAGGAGAAATTTCAACACCCAGAGAGTGGTGAGCCAGTGAAATTACGTTATCACTCCCACGTACAAGAGGGATTGCAATATGCTGGCCAGTGCCTCTGCTACTTCCACCATTCCATCCCTCAGCAACCCTCATGCATCCCATCCAGACTGGGTAAATGATCTACTTTATTGTGATACAAAAAATGCTGTATTGAAAAGGGTTAACTGAATCTGTTTGTTCAGTGACTGCAAATAATGTCAGTCTCCATGGACCCTAATTGTGTCACTGGAGGTTTGCCATCTTCTATTAATAAGGGTCTCCCATGTGTTGTCCCATAGTTTCAGCCGGAACATCAACCCCGGCAAAACAGAGATCAGCAGCTCCAGAGAGAGAGAAAGGATAGATCAGAATCTGAGAACAACAGATTGGAACGTTACAACAATGGGTCAGAATCTGAGAACAACAGATTGGAATGTTACAACAATGGGTCAGAATCTGAGAACAATAGATTGGAATGTTACAACAATGGGTCAGAATCTGAGAACAATAGATTGGAATGTTGCAGCAATGGGTCAGAATCTGAGAACAATAGATTGGAATGTTACAACAATGGGTCAGAATCTGAGAACAATAGATTGGAATGTTGCAGCAATGGGTCAGAATCTGAGAACAATAGATTGGAATGTTACAACAATGGGTCAGAATCTGAGAACAATAGATTGGAATGTTACAACAATGGGTCAGAATCTGAGAACAATAGATTGGAATGTTGCAGCAATGGGTCAGAATCTGAGAACAACAGATTGGAATGTTGCAACAATGGACAGGAGTTTATCCTCGGATCTTTACTACCTTTCTACATATTATGATTGGTACTCATTAAACTCTCGTATACATGTCGCACTGAAGATTATTCAATACATTTACTATCCCATCCTGGCTATTATTGGTGTCCCTGGTAAGTCTCTCTATCTAGCTATTAATTCTATAAACCAAGTTTAACAGCATTACTGCTCCTGTAATTTACTCTGCACTTTTTGCTGCCGTTGTATTCCTGGTGAATATGTCCAGCTATCAGCTCAATGAACCATTGCCAACTTTATTGGATTTCTTGACATTTGCTCTCTCATCTTTACTGCTGTTACTGTCTCTATTTCCCGGCAGGGCATCTGTAAACCCCGTTTCACTGAAATGCTGTTCTGTTATGTAAATTTTAGGAAGACTGAAGCCAGTGTCATTGGTCTCCATCACAAACTCCATCCCCTATCTGTGAAACAAATACACCTCCCTGCCCAATATCTGAGGCTGAGCCAGACTGTTTGCGTTCGGTGTGTTCTATTTAAACCTGAGCTGAGTCCATCTCCATATTCTCTCCATTGCCAACCCTGTCTACGACCACCTCTGTCATATCCCCCATCTCCACCTCTGTCTCAGCCAATCTGCTGCATCAACCCTCACCTGTACCTTTGTTAAATCCACACTTAACTATTCCAATTCTATCCTGGTCACCCTCCCAGTTATAAACCTCCATAAACCACAGCCCATCCAGATCTCTGCTGCCTGTATCCTAACTCACACCAAATCCTGATCACCCATCAACCCTGTGCTCACTGATCCACATTGGCTCCATGTCTGGCAGCACCTTAATTTTAATATAGTCATTCTTGTGTTTGAATCCCTCCATGGCCTCACCCCTCCAATTAGTCCCATTGTCCTGCCCATTCTCATATTCCTGAAAATGTTTTGACTTCAATCTTTTCTCATTTCTCCTTCTGAAGTGAATTCATTTCACACTGTATCTGTCCCGAGCCACTATTTTAGACTCTACAGCACTACTGGTGCTGACGGTACAGAAGCTGGGATCCATAGAGAGATGTGAACTGCACAGCAGGGCACTTCTACTGCGGCCTGCACAATGCCCCAAGCTGGGCAGGGCTCTCGCTCAATCGTACCATGTATGTGTTGCTGCTCTGAGGATGGTTTTGAATGTGTTGTCAATGTACCATACCGTCAGCTTTGATGTACGTCTTTGAAACTTGGTCTGTACATGTCCACTGACCGCCTGTGTTAGTCACTCTCAGTTGAACATATATTCAGCAGCATGAGGAAGCCCATCTAGTATTATTTAAAAGGACCAGGCATCCAACTTACAGGTGAGGGGCGTTTGACTTACTTCTATTATTGTAAAGTTAGTGGAGGTGCTGTGGATGGTTTGTTGGAGGTTGTGTTGTGAGCTGCTGCAGACATTCAGGGAGGACAGAGGATTTGGTGAACCAACTCTGGACGAGGTATGGCCTATCAGGCGAAAACAGCAGCAGCCAGAGCAGTGGCACCACGGCTGGCACTGTTGCTCAGCAGGGAGGGACAAAGCGCAGAAGAGTAATAGTTATAGGGGACTCTATAGTCAGGGCACAGATAGGCGCTTCTGTGGACATGAAAGAGACTCCATGATGGTATGTTGCCTCCCTGGTGCCAGGGTCAAGGATGTCTCTGAACGGACAGGGGGCATTCTGAAGGGGGGAAGGTGAACAGCCAGAGGTTGTGGTACACATCGGTACCAATGACATAGGCAGGAAGAGTGATGAGGTCCTGCAGGGTGAGTTTAGGGAGTTAGGTAGAAAGATAAGAAACAGGACTTCGAGGATTGTGATCTCTGGATTACTCCCTGTGCCACATGCCAGTGAGGCTAGAAGTAGGAAGATAGTGCAGCTATACACGTGGCTGAGCAGCTGGTGTAGAAGGGAGGGTTTCAGATATCTGGACCATTGGGCTCTCTTCAGGGACAGATGGGACCTGTACAAGAAGGACGGGTTGCATGTAAACTGAAGGGGCACAAATATCCTTGCTGCAAGATTTGATAGCATCACTCGGGAGGGTTTAAACTAGTGTGGTAGGCGGGTGGGAACCAGAGCAGTAGGACAGCTAGTGAAATAAATGAGGAGGACATAGTAAAGAAGGCCAGCAGGACTAAGAGGAAGAGCAGGCAGGGAGATGTTGCTGAGCACAGCGGGACTGGTGGTCTGAAGTGCATTTGTTTCAATGCGAGAAGTATAACAGGTAAGGCAGATGAACTTAGAGCTTGAATTTGTACTTGGAAATATGATGTTGTTGCTATTGCAGAGACTTGGTTGAGGGAAGGGCAGGATTGGCAGCTAATTGTTCCAGGCTTTGGAAGCTTCAGGCGCGATAGAGGGGGATGTAACAGGGGTGGGGGAGTTGCATTACTGGTTAAGGAGAATATCACAGCTGTACTGCGGGAGGACACCTCAGAGGGGTCATGCAGCGAGGCAATATGGGTGGAGCTCAGGAATAGGAAGCGTGCAGTCACGATGTTGGGGGTTTACTACAGGCCTCCCAACAGCCAGTGGGAGGGAGAGGAGCAGATATGTAGACAGAGTTTGGAAAGATGTAAAGGTAACAGGGTTGTAGTGGTGGGTGATTTTAACTTCCCCAATATTGACTGGGACTCACTTAGTGCTAGGGGCTTGGATGGGGCAGAATTTGTGAGGAGCATCCAGGAGGGCTTCTTGAAACAGTATGTAGATAGTCCAACTGGGGATGGGGCCATTCTGGACCTGTTGTTGGGGAATGAGCACGGCCAGGTGGTCGAAGTTTCAGTGGGGGAGCATTCCCGGAACAGTGACCATAATTCCATAACTTTTAAGGTACTTGTGGATAAGGATAAGAGTAGTCCTCGGGTGAAGGTGCTAAATTGGGGGAAGGCTAATTATAACAAAATTAGGCAGGATCTGAAGAATTTAGATTGGGGGTGGTTGTTTGATGGTAAATCAACATCTGACATGTGGGAGTCCTTCAAACGTCAGCTGATTAGAATCCAGGACCAGCATGTTCCTGTGAGGAAGAAAGACAAGTTGGGCAGGTTTCGGGAAGCTTGGATAACACAGGATATTGTGAGCCTCGTCAAAAAGAAAAAGGAAGCATTTGTCAGGGCTGGATGGCTAGGAACAGACTTGAGGAATAAAAAGACAGCAGGAAGGAACTTAAGCAAGGAGTCAGGAAGGCTAAAAGGGGTGATGAGAAGTCATTGGCAAACAGGTTTAAGGAAAATCCCAAGGCTTTTTATACATTTATAAAGAGCAAGAGGGTAACCAGGGAAAGGGTTGGCCCATTCAAGGACAGAGATGGGAATCTATGCGTGGAGCCAGCGGAAATGGGCGAGGTGCTAAATGAGTACTTTGCATCAGTATTCACCAAAGAGAAGGACTTGGTGGATGATGAGCCGAGGGAAGGGAGTGCAGATAGTCTCAGTCATCTCATTATCAAAAAGGAGGATGTGTTGGGTGTCTTGCAAAGCAATAAGATAGATAAGTCTCCAGGGCCTGACGGGATCTAACCTAGAATACTGAGGGAGGCAAGGGAAGAAATTGCTGGGGCCTTGACAGAAATCTTTGCATCCTCATTGACTACAGGTGAGGTCCCAGAGGACTGGAGAAAAGCCAATGTTGTTGCTTTGTTTAAGAAAGGTGGCAAGGATAATCCAGGAAATTATAGGCCTGTGAGCCTTACGTCAGTGGTAGGGAAATTATTAGAAAGGATTCTTCGGGACAGGATTTACTCCCATTTGGAAACAAACGAACTTATTAGCGAGAGACAGCAAGGTTTTGTGAAGGGGAGGTCGTGTCTTACTAATTTGATTCAATTTTTTGAGGAAGTGACGAAAATGATTGATGAAGGAAGGGCATTGGATGTTATCTATATGGACTTTAGTAAAGCCTCTGACAAGGTCCCGCATGGCAGACAAAAGGTGAAGTCACACGGGATCAGAGGTGAGCTGGCAAGATGGATACAGAAGTGGCTCGGTCATAGAAGACAGAGGGTATCAGTGGATGGGTGTTTTTCTGAATGGAGGGATGTGACTAGTGGTGTTCCGCAGGGATCAGTGCTGGGACGTTTGCTGTTTGTAGTATATGTAAATGATTCGGAGGAAAATGTAGCTGGTCTGATTAGTAAGTTTGCGGATGATGCAAAGGTTGGCGGAGTTGCAGATAATAATGGGGATTGTCAGAAGATACAGCAGGATATAGATCGGTTGGAGACTTGGGCGGAGGGATGGCAGATGGAGTTTAATCCGGACAACTGTGAGGTAATGCATTTTGGAAGGTCTAATGCAGGTGGGAGGTATACAGTAAATGGCAGAACCCTTAGGAGTATTGACAGGCAGAGAGATCTGGGCATACAGGTCCACGGGTCACTGAAAGTGGCAACGCAGGTGGAAAAGGTATTCAAGAAGGCATACAGCATGCCTGCCTTCATCGGACGAGGCACAGAGTATAAAAATTGGCATGTCATGTTGCAGCTGTACAGAACCTTAGTTAGGCCACACTTGGAATATTGTGTGCAATTCTGGCCGCCACACTACCAGAAGGATGTGAAGGCTTTGGAGAGGGTACAGAGCAGGTTTACCAGGATGTTGCCTGGTCTGGAGGGCATTAGTTATGAGGAGAGGTTGGAAAAACTCGGATTGCTTTCACTGGAACGACGGAGGTGGAGGGGCGACATGATAGAGGTTTACAAAGTTATGAGCGGCATGGACAGAGTGGATAGTCAGAAGCTTTTTCCCAGGGTGGAAGAGTCAGTTACTAGGCTACATAGGTTTAAGGTGCGAGGGGCAAAGTTTAGAGTGAATCTGCGAGGCAGGTATTTTACACTGACGGTGGTGAGTGCCTGGAACTTGCTGCCGGGGGAGGTGTTAGAAGCAAATACGATAGCGACGTTTAAGAGACATCTTGACAAATGCATAAACAGGAAGGGAATAGAGGGATATGGGCTCCGGAAGTGCTGAAGGTGTTAGTTTAGGCAGGCATCAAGATCGGCGCAGGCTTGGAGGGCCGAATGGTCTGTTCCTGTGCTGTACTGTTCTTTGGTATTTGTTCTTGACTGTCGTTACAGTGTCCCTGGGTCTGTAACACGACCAACAAATGGAGCAGAGGCTGCAGAGAGGGGAAGCTCTGTAAAGTGAGAGGAGGAAGGGGCTCTGCCCTATCCTCCCTGGGTTTTCCAAGAGCAATTTTCCTTTGCACACCTAACCCAGGAGCAGTGTGTGAGGTAACTCTGATTCAATTAGGAGGTGGTCACAGAGCTGTGTCACCTCCTGCAACACGACCTGGAGCCTCACTGCGTCCAGTTCTGGTCGCCACATTACCAAAAGGATGTAGATGCTTTGGAGAGGGTGCAGAGGAGGTTGACCAGGATGTTGCCTGGTATGGAGGGCGCTAGCGATGAAGAGAGGTTGAGCAGATTAGGATTATTTTCATTAGAAAGACGGAGCTTGAGGGGGGATCTGATTGAGGTGTACAAAATCATGAGAGGTATAGACAGGGTGGATATCAAGAAGCTTTTTCGCAGAGTGGGGGATTGAATTACTCGGGGACACGAGTTCAAAGTGAGAGGGGAAAAGTTTAGGGGGGATATGCGTGGAAAGTTCTTTACGCAGAAGGTGGTGGATGCCTGGAACGCGTTGCCAGCGGAGGTGGTAGACGCGGGCACGATAGCGTCTTTTAAGATGTATCTAGACAGATACATGAATGGGCAGGAAGCAAAGAGATACAGACCCTTAGAAAATAGGCGAATGTTTCGATAGAGGATCTGGCTCAGCGCAGGCTTGGAGGGCCGAAGGGCCTGTTCCTGTGCTGTAATGTTTTTTGTTCTTTTGTTCTTTCTCACACCAGGGTGAGGACGGAGCTGTCAGTGGCTGTTAAAGTCACAGTTTCATTGAACTTCCATGTATCTGAATATTTCCAGGCAGGAGCAGGAGACATATCAAACATAGAG
Source organism: Heterodontus francisci (assembly GCF_036365525.1). NCBI lineage: Eukaryota > Metazoa > Chordata > Chondrichthyes > Heterodontiformes > Heterodontidae > Heterodontus > Heterodontus francisci. The sequence goes on along the minus strand of NW_027142112.1, from coordinate 160,500 downwards.
TCATAGAGAGTGATAGACACATTTATGGCACAGAAGATGGCCATTCGGCCCCTCGGTGCCCGCTCCCTGTGGAACAATCCAGTCAGTCCCACTCTCCCAGTCAGTCCCCGTATCCCTGCAAGATCATCTCCTTCGGGTGTCCATCCAGTATCCTTTTGAATTCATTGTCTCGAATGATGAAGTCCAAGATCTGATATGCTTCGCTAAACACTCTCCTAATATGTCCTGCCAATTTCAAATATCAATGCATATGCAGCCCCAGGTCGCTCTGTCCCTGCACAATCTTTAGAACTGTGTCATTAAGTCTATATTACCTTCCTATTCCTTCTGACAAAATACATCATCTCACACTCCGTTGTATGAAATTGCACCTGCCACTTCTCTGTCCATTCTGCTAGCCTATCTATCTCCTGCTGCAGGTGGTTTGCAACATCATCACTGTTTACCACACCTCCAAGATTGGTATCATCGGAAAACTTTGAAATTCTACTCTGTATTCCAAGATCCATGTAACTTATATATAGCAAAAAAACAAACAGTGGTCCTGAGCACTGACCCTTGGGGAACATCACTGTCTACCATCCTCCAGTCTGAAAAACAACCATTTAACACATTTCTCTTTTTTCTGTCCTATGGACAATTTTTGATCCAATTAGATGCTATTCCATGAGGTTCAATTTTGTTAGCCAAGCTTCTGTGTGTTTCTTCGTCAAATAATTTCATAACATCCACGTAGACAACATCCACCACATTCCCTTCATCAACCTTCTCTGATTTTCTAAATAAATTCAATTACTTCATCAAGCATGATCTGCCTCTTAGAAATCCGTGCTGACAATCCTTAATTCACTCAAACTCTCCAAGTGTGTGTTGTCCTTTTCCCCTGATTATTGCTTCTAAAACTTTCCTCACAACTGATGTTAAACTAACTGGCCAGTAGTTACTAGGCCTGTGTGTTGTCCATTGATAATTCTGGGAGGTGAGGGTGACCATCTATGTCATCAATATCTCCCTCAGCAGGTAGAAGCAGGATGAGAGATCCCGTGGCTTTGTCAGGATAGCGGGATTCCTGGTGGTGTAGGTGGCTCTGCGGGGACCCCATGTCAACCCATGGGTTGAGGTACAGGGACTGAAAGAACTCTCACTCCATCAATGTGCAGTTGGTGTGCGAGCATGCCCAGTACGTCATGTTGGTGAATGTCCACCATCGTGGCAGCAGCCACCATACCTTCATTCTGAATCAGTCAGCCGGTCCCAACACATCGGGGCTCCATGAAGAACCAGAATGTAGCTCCTTGGAGACAAATGAACCCCCTCTAGACACAGCCCATTCTTCTACACCCTCAATCCACCTCCCACCATCAACAGTTAGTTACGCAATTACCATGTGTATAATGTGAGCAATGGAGTCGCCAGGAACATGGTGGAACAGACCATCGGTGTGATGAAGCAATGCTTCCGATGTCTGAACCGCTCGGGGAGAGCCCTCCAGTACACACTGGAGCAGGTGCCTGAGTTCATGGTGTTCTGCTGCACCCTTCATATCATCACCATCATGAGGACACAGGCATTGGCACCAGGAATCCAGAGGCCACCTCAGGAGGAGGTGGGAGGGAAGATATTTCCTGGATGCCTTCGACCCAGACAAGCTGTCGGAGAGTCCCTGCTAAGATTCCAGTTCCCATAGGACAACTTCCCTTTCCAGCCATGAATTCCCCATTCTCCACCATTACACCCATCTGAGAAGCCCCATCACAGTGTCCCCTTGGTCAGCATCCTGTAATAAAAACATCAGAGAATTATTACAGCACAGAAGGACCAATTCAGCCTTTCGTGTCTGCACTGGCTCTCCGAATGAGCAATTCTCCCAGTGCCGTTCCCTGCCTTCTTCCTGTAATCCTGCACATTCTTCCTTCTCACATCACAGTCTATTCAGCTTCAATTGGACCTGCCTCCACCATACTCTCAGGCAGTGCATTCCAGACTCTAACCACTCACTGTGTGAAAAAATATTTTCCTCAGGTCGTCTTTGCTTCTTTTACCCATGACTTTAAATCTGTGCCCTCTCGTTCTCGATCCTTTCACGAATGGGAACTGTTTCTCTCTATCTACTCTGTCCAGACACCTCATGATTTTTGAAACCTCTAATAAATCACCTCTCGGCCTTCTCCGAGGAAAACTTTCCTAACTTCTCCAATCTATCTTCATAACCAAACTTCCTCAACCTGGGAATGATTCTGGTCAATCTTTTCTGCACTCTCTCCAATGCCCTCACGTCTTTCCTCAAGTGTGGCACCCAGAACTGGACGCAATACCACAGCTGAAGCTGAAATAGTGCCTTATATAAGTTCAATGTAACTTATTTGCTCTTGTACTCTCTGCCCATATTAATAAAGCACAGGATACTGCATGCTTTATTAAACACTTTCTCAACCTGTCCTGCCGCCTTCAATGACTTCTGCACATATACACATAGGCACTTCTGCTCCTGAACGCCTTATAGAATTGTACCCTTTATTGTATATTGTCACCCCATGTTCTTCCTACCAACATGAATCACTTCACATTTCTCTGTATTGAACGACATCTGCCACCTGTCTGCCCATTCCAGCAACTTGTGTGTTTCCTTTTGAAGTTCTACACTATCCTCCTCACAGTTCACAATGCTTCCAACGTTCGTATCAGCTGCAAACTTTGAAATTGTGCCCTGTACACACAGGTTTAGGTCCTTAATATATATCAGGAAAAGCAAGGATCCCAACACTGATCTCTGGGGAACTCCACCACAAACCTTCCTCCAGCCTGTAAAACATCCATTAACCACTACTCTTTGTTTCCTGTCACTCAGCTAATTTCGTATCCATGTTACTAATGTCCCTTTTATTCTATGAGCTACAAGTTTGCTCACAGGTCTGTTGTGTGGCATTGTATCAAAAGGTTTTTGCATGCAGGGAATAGTTAAATGTCTGGAATGCACTGCTTGAGAATGGTGGAGGCAGGTTCATTTGAAACTGAATAGACCATTATATGAAAGTCAATGTACACCACATCAACAGAATTGCCCTCATCAACTTTCTCTGATACCACCTCAAACATTTCCAGCAAATTAGTTAAACATGATGTTCTCTCAAGAAATCCATGCTGGCTTGTTTAATTAACTCGCATTTGTCCATGTGACTATTAGCTTTGTCCAAGATTATTTCTTTCTAGAAGTTTTCCCACCACCGAAGTTTAACTGACAGGCCTGTAGTTGCTGGCCTTATCTTTACACCCTTTTTTGAACAAGGGTGTAACGTTTACAATTCTCCAGTCCTCTGGCATCACCCCGAGTCTAAGAAAGACTGAAAAATTATGTCCAGTGCCTCTGCGATTTCCACCCTCACTTCCCTCAGTATCTTTGGATACATCTCATCTGGTCCTGGTGTTTTATTCAATTTAATTCCAGACAGCCTATCTAATACTTCCTCTTTATCAATTTTAAACCCCACTAGTGTCTGACTTATCTCCTCTTTCAACATTGCCTGGGTTGCATCTTAGAATCATAGACAGTTTATGGCACACAGAGAGACCACTTGGCCCATCGTGTCTATGCTGTCCAAAAAACGATCCATCCATTCTAATCCTACCTTCCAGCATTTGATAGATTACAGCACTTGAGGTGCATATCCAGACACCTTTTGAATGAGTTGTTGGTTTCTGCCTCAACTACCCTTTCGGACAGTGAGTTCCAGACTCCCACCACCCGCTGGGTGAAAAATAAAATCCGCAGCTCCCTTTTAGTCTTTCTACCAATCACTTTAAGTCCATGCCCCCTCGCCACTGACCTCTTTGCTCAGGTGAATGGACCCTTCAGCTCCACTCTACTCTCAGTTTTGTACATTTCAATCAGATTTACCCTCAGCCTTCTCTATTTCAAGGAGAACAGTCCCAGCCTGTCCAATCTTTCCTCATAGCTGCATTTTTCCAGTCCTCGCCACATCCTCATAAATCTCCTCTGCACCCTCTCTAGTGCAATTACATCTTTTCTGTAATGAGCTGCCCAGAACTGCACACAGTACTCAAGTTGTGTCCTAACCAATGAATTATAGAATTCTAGCATAACCTCCCTGGCCGTATATTCTATACCTCGGCTAATAAAGGAAAGGATTCCATATCTTCTTCCTTGGTAAAGACAGGTGGAAATTATTCATTTATTACCTCAGCTATATTCTCTGCCTCCATGTGCAAATCCCCATTATGGTCCGGAGTCGGCCCCATTGTTCCTTTTACTACCCTTTTACTGTTTCGATGCTGATAGAAAACTTTGGGATTTCCTTTAATGCTCACCTCTTTTCATGCTCTCTCTTTGCTTCTCTTATTTGCTTTTTCACTTCCCCTCTGGACCTTCTGTATTCAGCCTGTTTCTCAATAGTATTTTCTACCTGATGTCTGTTATATCAGACATAAACTTGTTAACCTTTCATGCGGCCTTCAAAGATCTGTCTGAATACACACCAAGTCTATCTGTTCCGGTCTCCTCATTTAAACAATACCCATTTGTTTCTGTTGCCTTCCCTTACACTTCCTACCCAAATGTCTCACTTCACACTTCACTGTGTTAATTTATATTTGCCATTCGCCTGCTCATTTCACTGGTCAGTCTCTGTCCTCCTGAAGTCTGTTACTATCCTTCTCACTGTTTATTAACATTTCTGATTTTCCTGCCATCTGAAAACTTTGACATTATCCCCTCTGTACACAAGCCCATTGTAATAACATACAGCAACTGTGATCCCAACTGTGACACTGGGGAACCCCACTGTGTACTTCCCTCCAGACTGAACAACAACCATTCTCCACTATTCTCTACTTTCTGTCACTGAGCTAATTTCCCGCATGCTGACATTGAAAATAAAAAACAGACTTCCATTTATGAAACGCCTTTCATGACCACTGCATGTCCCAAAGCGATTTACAACCAATGAATACTTCTTAAAGCGAAGTCACTCTTGTAATGTAGGAAACAGGAAGACAATTTCTGCACAGCAAGATCCCACAAGCAGCAATGTGATGATGATCAGATCTGTTTTTGTGATGTTGATTGAAAGATAAATATTGACAAGGACACCGGGAATAATTCCCCTGCCCTGCTTCTACATAGTGCGATGGGATCTTTAACATCCACCTGAGAGGGCAGACTGCAACTTGGTTTAAAGTTTCATTCGATAGACTGCACCTCTGACAGTGCAGCACACCGTCAGTACTGCACTGCAATGTCAGCATTGATTCTTGTAATCAAGTCCTGCAGTGACACTTGATCCTGGAAGCTTGCCACTGAAAGGGGAGAGAGCTACAAACTGAGCCACAGCTGACATTGGTCCTTTTATCCCATGTGTTTCTAATTCGGTAACACGGCTTTTATGTGGTAATTTATCAAACAGCTGCTGAAAGGATTGGCATATTGTGAAAGTCCAGGTGGGAACCATCATAGAATCATAGAATAGCACAAACTGAATGAGGCCATTCGGCCCATCAAGTCTGTGCTGGCCCTTTCAAAGAGCAATCCAATTAGTCCCACTCCCTGGCTCTTTCACTATATCCTTGCATTTTTTCTCCTTCAGATATTTATCCAATTCCCTTTTGGGATCTACTATTGAATCTGTATCCATCAGCCTATCAGACAGTGCATCCCAAATCCAAACCACTCAGAAACAAAAATCCTCATGTCTGCTTCTTTTACCAATCGCCTTAAATCTGTGTCTCTTGGACATTGGAAATAGTTTCTCTTTATTTAATTTATCTAAATCCTCCCTCATGTTAAACACCTCAATCAAATCTCCTCTGAAAGTTCTCTGCTCCAAGCAGAACAACCTCAGCTACATAACTGTAATCCCTCATGCCTGGACAAATACTAGGAAAACAGTTCTGTACCCTCTCCGAAGGCTTCATGTCCTCCCTAAAGTGTGGTTCCCAGTATTCGACACAAGACTCCAGGTGCAGCTGAACTAGTATTTTATATATGTTTCACATAATGTCCTTGCTTTTGTTCTTTTTGCCTCTATTTATAAACCCTAGGATCCCATACATTTATTAACTGTCAAGTTAACCTTTCCTGCCACCTTCAAAGATTTGTGTACAAATCCCAGGTGTCTCTGTTATTTCACCATCTTTATAGTTGTCCCATTTAACTTGTATTGTCTCTCTTCAATCATCCTTTCAAAATGTATTACCTCACACATCTGCAATGCCAATTAAGATTGAGAAGATTGAAGCCATTGCTTTCTGTCTCTGCTCCAAACATTTCCTAGTTGCACACTCCATTCGTCTCCTTTGTAAATGTTTGAGACGAAGCCAAACTGCTCACAGACTTAGTTACATAGTTAACCCTGAGATGCCTTGAGATGAGCTTCCTACCAAATATTCACACCATCACTAAAACGGCCTATCTCCAACCCCGGTGGAGTTGCATTGCTGGTTAAAGAGTCAATGAACGCAATAGTGAGGCAGGATATTAGCTCTGACGATGACGAATATGTATGGGGAGAGCTGAGAAACACTCAGGGGCAGAAAACGTTAGTGGGGGTTGTATATAGACCCCCAGACTGTAGTGCTGAATTAGGGAATGGCATTGGACAGGAAATTAGAGACGCATGCGATAAAGGAACATCTGTAATTATGGGTTTCTTGAATCTGCATATAGATTGGGCAAATCAAATTGGTCACAATACATTGTGGAGGAATTCCTGGAGAATATACGGGATGGTTTCCAGGACCAATTCTTTGAGGAACCATCTGGAGAACAGGCCATCCTAGACTGGTTATTGTATAATGAGAGAGGAATAATTGACAATCTAGTTGTGCCAGATCCCTCTGGGATGAGCGAGCATAATATGATAGAATTCTTCATCATGATGGAGAGTGTCCTAGTTGATTCTGAGACTGGGGTCGTGAATCTTAATAAAGTAAGCTACGAAGGTATGAGGCATGAGTCGTTGATGATACATTGGGAAACGTTACTTAAAGAGATAACGGTGGAAAGGCAATGGCAAACATTCAAAGAGCGCATGGATGAACTGCAACAATTGTTTATCCCTGTCTGGCGCAAAAGTAAAATAGAAAAGGTAGCCAAATCATGGCTTGCAAGGAAAGGTAGAGGTAGGGTTAGATCCAAGGATGAGGCATATAAATTTGCCAGGAAAAAAACAACAGACCTGAGGATTGGGAGCAGTTTAAAATTCAGCAAAGGAGCACCAGGGGATTTATTGAGAAGGGGAAAATGGAGCACGAGAGTAAGCTAGCGGGGAGCATAAAAACTGACTGTAAACGAATCTATACGTATGTGAAGCGGAAAAGATTGGCGAAGGCAAAGGCAGGTCCGTTACAGTCAGAAACAGGGGGATTTATTCTGGGAAACAAAGAAATGGCTGACCAACTGAATGCATACTTTAGTTCTGTCTTCACAAAGGAGGACGCCAATATCATACCAGAAATGTTGGTGAATACAGGGTTTAGTGAGAGAGTGGAACTGAAAGAAATCAGTATTAGTAGAGAAATGGTGTTGGGGAAGTTGATGGTATTGAAGGCCGATAAATCCCCAGGGCCTAGTAATCTCCATCCCAGAGTACATAGGAAGTGGCCCGAGAAATAGTGGATGCATTGGTGGTCATCTTCCAAGAATCTATGGACTCTGGAACAGTTCCTACAGATTGGAAGGTAGCTAATGTTACCCCACTATTAAAAAAGGAAGGTAGAGAGAAAGCAGGAAATTGTAGACCAGTCAGCCTGATATCGGTCGTGGGGAAATTCCTGGAGTTCATTATCAAAGATTTTGCAGCAGAGCACTTGGAGAACAGTGGTAGAGTCGGACAGAGTCAGCATGGATTTATGAAAGGGAAATCATGCTTGATAAATCTACTAGAATTCTTCGAGGATGTCACTAGTAGAGTTGATGAGGGGGAGCCAGTGGATGTGATTTATTTGCACTTTCGGAAGGCTTTTGACAATGTTCCACGTAAGGGTTTAGCGTGTAAAATTAAAGCACATGGGATTGGGGGTAGTGTATTGCGATAGATAGAAAATTGTTTGGGAGACAGGAAACAAAGCATTGGAACATACGGATCTTTTTCTGAATGGCAGGCAGTGACTAGTGGGGTACCGCAGGGATCGGAGCTAGGACCCTAGCTATTCACAATATATAGTAATGATTTAGATGAGGAAACTAAATGTAATATCTCTAGATTTGCAGCTGATACAAAATTGGGTGTGAGGGTAAGTTGTGAGGAGGATGCAGAGAGGCTTCTGGGTGATTTGGACAAGTTGAGTGAGTGGGCAAATGCATGGCAGATGCAGTATAATGTGGATAAATGTGAAGTTATCCACTTGACTAGCAAAAACAGGAAGGCAGATTATTATCTGAACTCCTATAAACTGAGAGAGGGGAATATGCAGCGAGACCTGGGTGTTCTCGTACACCAGTCACTGAAGGTAAGCATGCAGGTGCAACAGGCGGTCGAAAAAGGCGAATGTTATGTTGGCCTTTATAGAGACAGGATTCGAGTACAGGAGCAGGGATGTTTTGCTGCAATTATACAGGGCCTTGGTGAGGCCGCACTTGGAATATTGTGTGCAGTTTTGGTCTCGTTATCTGAGGAAGGATGCTCTTGCTATAGAGGGAGTGCAGTAGAGTTTTACCAGACTGATTTCTGGGGCGGTAGGACTGTCGTATGAGGAGAGAATGAGTCGGTTCGGACTATATTCACTGGAATTCAGAAGAGTGAGGAGGGATCTCATCGAAGCCTATAAAATTCTAACATGGCTTGACAGGGTATATGCAGGAAGGATGTTCCCGATGGTGGGGGACTACCGAACCAGGTGTCATAGTCTACGTATATGGGGTAAAACTTTCAGGAGTGAGATGAAGAGACTTTTCTCCACCCAGAGGGTGGTGAGCCTGTGGAAATCTGTCATCACGCCCATATTCAAGGGGGATTGGAAGATTCTGGCCAGTGCCTCTGCTATTTCCACCATTGCTTCCCTCAGCAACCCTCATACATCCCATCCAGACTGGATAAATGTTCAACTTTATCGTGGTACTAAAGTGTTGGATTGAAAAGGGTTAACTGAATCTGTTTGTTCTGTGACTGTAATTAATGTCAGTCTCCATGGACCCTAATTGTGTCACTGGACGTTTTCCATCTTCTATTAATAAGGGGATTCTTTCAATGAGTTATTCCATAGTGTCAGTGGGAACATCAGCCCCGGCACTTACAGAGATCAGCTGCTCCAGAGAGATAGAGAGAGGATAGGTTAGAATCTGAGAACAAAAGACTGGAATGTTACAACAATGGGTTAGAATCTGAGAACAAAAGACTGGAATGTGACAAAAATGGGTCAAAATCTGAGAACAATAGATTGGAATGTGATAACAATGGACAGGAGTCTATCCTCGGATCTTTACTCTCTTTCTACATATTATGATCGGATGTTATTAAACACTCGTATCTATCTCGCACTGAAGATTATTCAATATATTTACTATCCCATCCTGGCTATTATTGGTGTCCCTGGTAAGTCTCTCTATCTAGCTATAAATCCTTTAAACCATGTTTAACTGCATTACTGCTCCTGTAATTTACCCTGCCCTTCTTGCTGCCGTTGTATGCCTGGTGAATATCTCCAGCTATTAGCTCAACAAACCATTGTCAACTGTATTACAGTTCTTGTCATTTACTCTCTCATCTTTGCTGCTATTGCTGTCTCTATTTCAGGCCAGGAGATCTGTAAACACTGTTTCACTGAAATACTGTTCTGTTATGTAAATTTTGGGAAGACGGAAGCCAGTGTCATTGCTCTCCATCACAAACTCCATCACCAATCTGGGAGGCACATATTCCACCCTGCCCAATATCTGAGGCTCAACCAGACAGTCTACAACTTCTTTGTTATATTTAAACCTGAGCTAAGTTCATCTCCATATTCTTTCCATCACTAACCCTGCCTAATATCACCTCTATGATATCACCCAACTCCACCTCTGCCTCAGCCCATCTACTGCATAAACCCTCATCCGCATCACTGTTAAATACACAGTTGACAATTCCAATTCCATCTTGTTCACCCTCACAGTTCTAAACCTCCATAAACCACAGCCCATCCAGAACTCTGCTGCCTGTATTCGAACTCACACCAAATCCCGATCACCCATCACCCCTGTGTTCACTGATCTACATTGGCTCCCGGTCTGGCAGCACCTTAATTTTAATATTCTCATTCTTGTGTTTGAATCTCTCCATGGCCTCACCCTTCCATTTATACACTTTCCCCTCTCCAATTCATCTATTCCTGCAAATCTTTCGACTTCAATCTTTTTTCAGTTCTCCTTGTAAAGTGAATTTCTTTCCCTCTGTATCTGTTCCAAGCCACGATTTTAGACTCTGCAGCAAGACTGCTGCTGACGGTACAGAATTGGGATCCAAAAAGAGATGTGAATCGCACAGCCGGCCACTTCCAGTGCGGTCTGCACAATATCCCATGCTGGGTGGGGCTCCAGCCCAGTCACATCATCTATGTGCTGTCAGCGTGGTCTTCACAGCCGGCCACCTCTTCTATGCCCTGCACAGTGTCCCAAGCTGCGCAGGGCTCTAGCTCAATTGTACCTTGTATGTGTTGTTACTTTGAGGGTGGATTTGAAAGTGATGTCAATGTACCATACCAGCAGCTTTGATGTACTTCTTTAAACTTTTTCTGTGCATGTCCACTGACCACCTGTGTTAGTCACTCACCGTTGAATATACAGTCAGTAGCAAAAGGAAACCCCCTGGTGTTATTTAAAAATACCAGGCATCTAGCCTACAGGCTTTTGACTTACTTCTGCTATTGTAAAGTTAGTGGAGGTGTTGTGGATGTTTTTCTGGAGGTTGTGTTGTGAGCTGCTGCAGACATTCAGGGACATTTGTGAAATATACAGTAAATGGAAAAGTCCTGGGGAAAATTGATGTGCAGAGAGATTTGGGTGTTCAGGTCCATTGTTCCCTGAAGGAGGCAACGCAGGTCAATAGAGTGGTCAAGAAGGCATACGGCATGCTTTCCTTCATCGGACGGGGTATTGAGTACAAGAGTTGGCAGATCATGTTACAGTTGTATAGGACTTTGGTTCGGCCACATTTGGAATACTGCATGCAGTTCTAGTCGCCACATTACCAAAAGGATGTAGATGCTTTGGAGAGGGTGCAGAGGAGGTTCACCAGGATGTTGCCTGGTATGCAGGGCGCTAGCTATGAAGAGAGGTTGAGTAGATTAGGATTATTTTCATTAGAAAGACGGAGGTTGAGGGGGGACCTGATTGAGGTGTACAAAATGATGAGAGGGATAGACAGGTTGGATAGCAAGAAGCTTTTTCCCAGAGTGGGGGATTCAATTACTAGGGGTCACGAGTTCAAAGTGAGAGGGGAAAGGTTTAGGGGGGATATGCGTGGAAAGTTCTTTATGCAGAGGGTGGTGGGTGCCTGAAACGCGTTGCCAGCGGAGGTGATAGACACGGGCGCGATAGCGTCTTTTAAGATGTATCTAGACAGATACATGAATGGGCAGGAAGCAAAGAGATACAGAGCATTAGAATATAGGCGACATGTTTAGATAGAGGATCTGGATCGGCGCAGGCTTGGAGGGCCGAAGGGCCTGTTCCTGTGCTGTAATTTTCTTTGTTCTTTGTTCTTTGAGTACAGACGATTTTGTGACCCAACTCTGGACGACGTATGGGGACTGTAGTTACATTGTCTCTGGGTCTGTAACATGACCAACAAATGGAGCAGATGCTGCCGAGAGGGGAAGCTCTGTAAAGAGAGAGGAGGAGAGGGCTCTTCCCTACCCACCCCGGGTGCTCCAAGAGCACTTTTCCTACCTACACCTAACCCAGGAGCAATGTGTGAGGTGACTCTGATTCAATAAGGAGGTGGTCACAGAGCTGTGTCACCTCCTGTAACACAACCTGGAGCCTCACACCAGGGTGAGGACGGAGCTTTCAGTGGTTGTTAAGCTCACAGTTGCATTGAACTTCTATGTATCTTCATACTTACAGGCAGGAGCAGGTGACATATCCAACATAGAGTGGTAGAAATTGATGGAGTCATTAACAACACAGAAAGAGGCCATTCAGCCCCTCACTGCCGGCTTTCTGTGCAACAATCCAGTCAGCCCCACTCTCCCACTCCTCTGCTCAATCCCTGTATCCCTGCAAGTTCATTTCCTTCAGGTTTCCATCCAGTTTCCTTTTGAAATCTTTGATTATCTCGGCTTCCACCACCCTCATGGGCAGTGAGTTCCAGCTCATTACCATCCACTGTGTAAAAATGTTCCTCCTCACATTCCCCTGCATCTCTTAACCAAAACCTTCCATCTGTGCCCCCTAGTCTGCGTTGCATCAGTTAATGGGAACAGTTTTTCCTTGTCTATCTTATCTAAGTCTATCATAATCTTGTACACCTCTATCAAATCTCTCTCAATCGCCTTTACTCCAGGGAGAACAACTCCATCTTCTCCAAACTCACTTTGTACCTAAACTCCCATCCCTGAATTCATTCTGGTAAATCTCCTCTGCACCCTCTCAAGGACTTTCACATCCTTCCTGCAGTCTGGCGACCCGAACAGGGCACAGTTCTCTTGTTGGGTCTAACCAAAGCTTTGTAAAGTTTCAGCTAAACCGCCCTGTTTTTGTATATTTGCCTCTTTTGATGAAGCCCAAGATCTGATATGTTTTGCTAAACACTCTGCTAATATGTCCTGCCACCTTCAAAGATCAATGCATATGGAGCCCCTGGTCCTTCTGTTCCTGCAAAATCTTTAGAACTGTGTCATTAAGTCTATGTTGTCTTCCTATTCTTTCTGACAAAATACATTACCTCACACTCCTCTTTATTAAATTCTACCTGCCACTTCTATGTCCATTCTGCTCGCCTATCTATATCATGTTGTCGGTGGTTTGTATCGTCCTCACTGTTCCCCACTCCTCCAAGGTTGCAATCATCAGAAAAAATATAAATTCTACTCCGTATTCCAAGATCCGTGTCATTTTTATGCGGTAAAAAAAAACAACTGTGGTCCCAGCACTGACCATTGTGTAACATCAATGTCGACCATCCTCCAGTCTGAAAAATAACCATTTAACACATTTCTCTTTTTGCTGTCCTTTGGACAATTTCTGATCCAATTGGATGCTATTCCATGAGCTTCAATTTTGTTAACCAAGCTTGTGTGTGGTTCTTAATCAAATACTTTCATAAAATCCAGGTAGACAACATTCACCACATCCCCTTCATCAACCTTCTCTGATCATCGAAATAAATTCAATTAGCCCATCAAGCATAATCTGCCTTTTAAAAATCCGTGCTGACACTCCTTAATTAACTCAAACCTCTCCAAGTGTGTGTTGTCCTTTTTCCCTGATCATTGTTTCTAAAACCTTACTCACCACTGATGTTACACTAGCTGTCCATTAGTTACGAGGCCTGTGTGTTGTCCATTGATAATTCTGGGAGGTGAGGGTGACCATCTATGTCATCATTTTCTCCCTCAGCAGGGAGAAGCAGGATGAGAGATCCAGTGGGTTTGTCAGGATAGCAGGTTTCCTGATGGTGTAGTAGGCTCTGCGGGGTCTCCATGTCAACGGGGAGAGGTACAGGAACTGAAAGAACTCTCACTCCATTAATGTACAGTTGGTGTGTGAGCATGCCCAGTAAATCATGTTGGTGAATGTCCTCTATCCTAGCAGCAGCCACCATACCTTCATTCTGAAGCAGTCAACCAGTCCCAACACTGCGGGTCTCCATGCAGAACCAGAATGCGACTCCTCGGAGACAACTCATGTTTCTACAACCCCAAACCATCTCCCACCACCAACCAAACGCACACAATTAACATGTGTAAAATGTGAGCAATGGAGTCACCAGGAAGATGGTGGAACTGACCATCATTGTGATGAAGCTTTACTTCCGATGTCTGAACCGCTCGGGGGGAGTCCTCCAGTACATACTGGAGCAGGTGCCCAAGTTCATGGTGTTCTGCTGCACCCTTCATATCATCACCATCACGAGGACACCGGCATGGGCAGCAGGGATCCGGAGGCCACCTCAGGAGAATGAAGAGGAGGCAGGGAGGATATTTTCTGGATGCCTTCTACCAGGACAGGCTGTCGGAGAGTCCTTGCTAAGATTCAGTTTCCTATAGGACAACTTCCCTTTCCCACAATGAATCCCCCATTCTCCACCATTACACCCATCTGAGACGCCCCATCACAGTGTTATCACAGCACAGAAAGAACTATTCACTCCGACGTGTCTGCGTCGCCTTTCCGAATGAGCAATTCACCTAATCCCATTCCCTGCCTTCTTCGCATAATCCTGCACATTCCTCCTTCTAATACACCAAATTATTCAGCTTTAGCATGTTTCTAGATGTGGTCACCCAACAGCTGAAGATTATGCAGGGAGAGAAGGAATTGGTGATCCCCAGACAGTCAAAAGGAATCAGGCAGGTAGTGCTGCAAACCCTTGAGTGCATCTCACTCTCCAACAGGTATTCAGTTCAGAATACTGAGGAAAGTGATGCTTCACCTGGGGAGCGCAGCCAGAGCCAACTCTGTGTCAGCACGGGTAGCTGAGCTGCAGAGCGGGGTAGAGGGATGACTGGAAGAGCCATAGTGATCAGTAGTCAGGGGAACAGGCAGGCGTTTATGTGGCCACAGACGTGAATCGAGGATGGTGTCATGCTTGTCTGGTGCCAGGGTCAAGGATGTCACTGAGCGACTGCAGAGCATCCTGAAGGAGAAGGGGAACAGCCAGCTGTCATGGTCCACATCGGAACCAGCGACAAAGGTAGAAAGAGGAATGTCGTCCTGCAGTCAGAATTTATGGAGCGAGGGAAGAAATAGGCCAGCAGGACCTCAAAGTGGTAACTTCTGGATTAGTCCCAGTGCCATGCACAACTGAGTATAGAAATATAAAACGAAGACAGATGAATGTGTGGCTGGGAAGATGGTGCAGGAGGGAGGGCTTCAGATTCCTGGGACATTGGGACCAAATTTGGATTAGATGGGACCTATACAGGCCGGACTGGTTGCACCAGATCGGAGCCGGGACTGGGCTACTTGCAGAACGTTTTGCTAGTGCTGTCGGGGAGGGTATAAACTAGTTTTGCAGGGGGGTGGGGACCTGAGGGTAGACTCAGTTGGGACAAAACCTGAAATGAAAATAGAAGGCAGAAAATTAATGAATGAGTCCAGAAAACAGAGGAAAAGAGGGTTAGAATTTTTTTTAAGTGTTTGGCTGTGCTCAAGGATATCTATTTCAATGCAAGAAGTATAGCAACTAAAGCAGATGAGCTGAGGACAAGGTGGACAGGTGGCAGTATGATATCATAGCTATCACTGAAACATAGCTGAAGGAGGGACAGGAATGGCAGCTCAACGTTCCTGGTTACAGGGTTTTCAGACACGATAGGGAGGGGGTAAAGAAAGGAGGGGAAGTGGCAATTTCGGTCAAGAAATCTATTACAGCTGTGAGGAGGGATGATATGTTGGAAGGTTCATCAACTGAGGCGATATGGATTGAGCTAAGGAACCAAAAAGGGGCAATCTCACTGCTGGGAGTGTGATCCCGTCAGCCAAACAGTCCGAGGGAGATAGAAGAGCAGATATGTAGGCAAGTCTCTGAGAAGTGCAAGAACAATAGGGCAGTAATAGTAGGGTATTTTAATAACCCCAATATTAACTGGGATAATTTTAGTATGAAAATAATTAAGGGAACAGAAATCATGAGGTGCATTCAGGAGAACGTTTTTGGCCAGGATGTAGCAAGTCCAACAACAGAGGGTGCGGTTTTAGACATTGTTTTTGGAAATGAAGATGGGCAGGTGGAAGGAGTGGCAGGGAAGAGCATTTTGGTGGGAGTGATAATAATTCAGTTAGTTTTAACTTAATTATGGAACAGGACAAGAGATACATCAGGAGTTAGCGTTCTCAATGGGGAAAGGCGAATATTACTAAACTGAGGAGCGAAAGTGGACTGGAAACAGCAGTTTGAAGGTAGTTCAGTCTCACAGCAGTGGGAGGCATTCAAAGGGGAGATTCAAAAGGTTCAGGATGAACATGTTCCCACAAAGAAAAAGGGTGAGCCGACCTAATCTCGAGTCCCATGGATGTCAAGGAGCCGACAGGGTAGGATAACGCAGAAAAGGAAAGCTTCTGTCCGACACTGAGAACGTAATACTGCAGAAAGCCGAGAGGAGTATAGAAAGTGGAGGGATCAAATCAAAAAGGAAGTTAGGAAAGGAAAGTGAGGGTATGAAAGAACATTAGCAAGCAAAATCAAGGTGAACCCAAAGATGTTTTCTCAATACATTAAGAGGAAGAGGATAACTAAGGGGAGAGTAGGCCCCATAATAGATCAGAAAGGTAATCTTTGTATAAATGTGGAAGATATTGGACTGGTTCTTATTGAGCACTTTGCGTATGTCTTCAGAAAAGAGGGGGGATTTAGATATTGTCGTTAAGGAGGAAAAGTGTGAATTATTGGATATAATAAACATAGGGAGAGAGGAAGTATTAATGGGATTAGCATCCTTGAAAGTTGAAACATCACCAGAGCCGGATGAAATGTACCCCAGGCTGTTCAAAGAAGCAAGAGAGGAAATAGCAGAGGGTCTGCCTACCATCATTTCCCAATCTCACTAGATACAGGTGTGGTGCCGGAGTATAGGAGAATTGCTAACGTTGTACCTCTGTTTAAAAATGGAGCGAAGGATAGTCTGAATAATGACAGGCCAGTCAGTCTAACCTCAGTAGTGGGCAAATTATTGGAATCTATTCTGAGAGACGGGATAAACTGTCACTTATAGAGGCACAGGTTTATCAAGGATAGTCAGCACGGATTTGTTAAGTGACTCTCTTGTTTGACCAAATTGATCGAATTTTTTGAAGATGTTACAAGGAATATAGATGAGGGTAGTGCAGTTGATGTGGTCTACGTGGATTTTAGCAAGGCTTCTGACAAGGTCCCACATGATAGACTGGTTCAAAAAATAAAATCCCATGGCATCCAGAGAAATGCAGCAAGGCGGATACAAAATTGTCTCAGTGGCAGGAAACACAGGGTAATTATTGACAAGTATTTTTGCGACTGGAGGACTGTTCCCATTGTCATTCCACATGGCTCAGTAATGGGTCCCCTGCTTTCTGTGGTCTATATTAAAGATTTAGACGTAAATTTAGGGGGTATGATCAAGACTTTTGCAGACGACACAAAGGTTGGCCATGTGGCGGATAGCGAGAAGGATAGCTGTAGGCTGCAGGAAGATACTGACGGTCTGGTCAGATGGGCAGAAAAATGGGAATCGACCTGGATAAGTGTGAGGTGATGCTATTGGGGAGCTCAAACAAGCAAAGGAATACACGATTACTAGGACAATACTGAGAAGTGTAGAGGAAGTAAGGGACTTTGGAGTGAATGCCCACAGATCCCTGAAGATAGCAGGACAGGTCAATAAGGCAGTTAAGAAGGCATATGGAATCATTTCCCTTTTTAGCTGAGGTATAGAATGCAAGAGCTGGAACTGTATAAATCATTGGTCAGGCCACAACTTGAATATTTTGTGCAGTTCTGGTAACCACATTACAGAAAGGAGGCAATTGCACTAGAGAGGGTACAGAGGAGATTTACGAGGATGTTGCCAGGACTGGAAAAATGCAGCTATGAGGAAAGGTTGGATAGGCTGGGGTTGTTCTTCATGGAACAGAGAAGGCTTGAGGGGAGATCTGATAGAAATGAACAACATTTTGTGGGGCCTGCATTGACTGGAGGTGAAGGGTCTATTCACCTTAGCAGAAAGGTCAGTGACTAGGGGACATAGATTTAAAGTGATTGGCAGAAATATCAGAAGGGAGTTGAGGAAAAACATGTTCACCCAGAAATACAAATTTGCCTCGGTGACAGGAAGCAAAGGGTAATTGTTGACGGGTATTGACTGGAGGACTGTTACCAGTCGTGTTCCAGAGGGCTCGGTACTGGGTCCCCTGCTTTTAGTGAGGGTCTGTAACTCACTTCATGAAAGGATGGTTGAGGCAGAAACCCTCTGCTCATTCAAAAGGAGTCTGGATGTGCACCTCAAGTGTCATAATCTGCAGGGCTACGGATCAAATGATGGAAGGTGTGATTAGAATAGGTCGATAACTTTTCGGCTGGCACAGACACGATGGGCCAAGGTACCTCTTTCTGTGCCTTAAATTTTCTACGATTCTATGATTCTTTAACACGAAACACGCTATCCTCGTTGACACTCACAATTCTGTTAACAAACTATCAAGATGATCAGAAATGATTTTCCATGAAGCTATCCGTGCTGCTTGTCATTTATTAAGACATGATTTTACAAGTAAGAAATATTTTTGTGCTGGGTTATGGCCTCCAGAATTGATCGAATTTTTTGAAGATGTTACAAGGAATATAGATGAGGGTAGTGCAGTTGATGTGGTCTACATGGATTTTAGCAAGGCTTCTGACAAGTTCCCACATGACAGCCTGGTTCAAAAAATAAAATCCCATGGCGTCCAGAGAAATGCAGCAAGGCGGATACAAAATTGTCTCAGTGGCAGGAAACACAGGGTAATTATTGACAAGTATAAGGAGAATAAGTCTTACGAGGAAAGGCTGAACATTCTAGGCCTCTTCTCATTAGAACGGAGAAGGATGAGGGGTGACATGATAGAGGTTTATAAGATGATCAGGGGAATAGATAGGGTAGACAGTCAGAAACTTTTTCCCCGGGTGGAGCAAAGCGTTACAAGGGGTCATAAATTTAAGGTGAAGGGTGGGAGATATAAGGGGGATGTCAGGGGAAGGTTCTTTACCCAGAGAGTGGTCGAGGCATGGAATGCCTTGCCCGGGGAAGTT
Source organism: Heterodontus francisci (assembly GCF_036365525.1). Lineage (NCBI taxonomy): Eukaryota > Metazoa > Chordata > Chondrichthyes > Heterodontiformes > Heterodontidae > Heterodontus > Heterodontus francisci. Next base: position 141,583 of record NW_027142112.1, on the reverse strand, counting down.
GTTGAGTCAGAAACTTTAGGGACTTTCAAAAGGCTTTTGGATAGGTATATGGATAAAGGAGAATGATGGGGTATAGATTAAATTGTCCTTGACAGAGGACAAAGGATCGGCACAACATTGTGGGCCGAAGGGCCTGTTCTGTGCTGTATGTTCTATGTTCTATGTTCTATAAGTATTTTTGCGACTGGAGGACTGTCCCCATTGTCATTCCACAGGGCTCAGTAATGGGTCCCCTGCTTTCTGTGGAATATATTAAAGAGTTAGACGTAAATTTAGGGGGTATGATCAAGACTTTTGCAGACGACACAAAGGTTGGCCATGTGGTGGATAGCGAGAAGGATAGCTGTAGGCTGCAGGAAGATATTGACGGTCTGGTCAGATGGGCAGAAAAATGGGAATCGACCTGGATAAGTGTGAGGTGATGCTATTGGGAAGCTCAAACAAGCAAAGGAATACACGATTACTAGGACAATACTGAGAAGTGTAGAGGAAGTAAGGGACTTTGGAGTGAATGCCCACAGATCCCTGAAGATAGCAGGACAGGTCAATAAGGCAGTTAAGAAGGCATGTGGAATCATTTCCCTTTTTAGCTGAGGTATAGAACGTAAGAGCTGGGAGGTTATGCTGGAACTGTATAAATCATTGGTCAGGCCACAACTTGAATATTTTGTGCAGTTCTGGTAACCACATTACAGAAAGGAGGCAATTGCACTAGAGAGGGTACAGAGGAGATTTACGAGGATGTTGCCAGGACTGGAAAAATGCAGCTATGAGGAAAGATTGGATAGGCTGGGGTTGTTCTTCATGGAACAGAGATTGCTTGAGGGGAGATCTGATTGAAATGAACAACATTTTGTGGGGCCTGCATTGAGTGGAGGTGAAGGGTCTATTCACCTTTGCAAAAAGGTCAGTGACTAGGGGACATAGATTGAAAGTGATTGGCAGAAATATCAGAAGGGAGTTGAGGAAAAACATGTTCACCCAGAAATACAAATTTGCCTCGGTGACAGGAAGCAAAGGGTAATTGTTGACGGGTATTGACTGGAGGACTGTTACCAGTCGTGTTCCAGAGGGCTCGGTACTGGGTCCCCTGCTTTTAGTGAGGGTCTGTAACTCACTTCATGAAAGGATGGTTGAGGCAGAAACCCTCTACTCATTCAAAAGGAGTCTGGATGTGCACCTCAAGTGTCATAATCTGCAGGGCTACGGATCAAATGATGGAAGGTGTGATTAGAATAGGTCGATAAATTTTCGGCTGGCACAGACACGATGAGCCAAGGTACCTCTTTCTGTGCCTTAAATTTTCTACGATTCTATGATTCTTTAACACGAAACACGCTATCCTCATTAACACTCACAATTCTGTTAACAAACTATCAAGATGATCAGAAATGATTTTCCATGAAGCTATCCGTGCTGCTTGTCATTTATTAAGACATGATTTTACAAGTAAGAAATATTTTTGTGCTGGGTTATGGCCTCCAGAATTTTCCAATAATCAACATTAGGCTGATAGTTACAAGGCTTATCCAACCTCTCCTTCTTTAAACAGGGTGTAACATTTACAGCCCTTCAGTTCTCTGGCATTTTTAAAAATTCATTCATGGGTTGTGGACATCGCTGGCCAGGCCAACATTTATTGCCCATCTCTAATTGCCCATGCGAAGGTGGTGGTGAGCTGCCTTCTTGAACCACTGCAGGTACACCCACAGTGCTGTTAGGAAGGGTGTTCCAGTATTATGAACCAGCGACAGTGAAGGAACGGCAAGATAGTTTCAAATCAGCATGGTGTGTCGCTTGGAGGGGAACTTGCAGGTGGTGGTGCTTCCATACCTCTGCTGCCCTTGCCCTTCTATGTGGTAGAGGTTGTGTGTTTGGAAGGTGCTGTCTAAGGAGCCTTGGTGTGTTGCTGCAGTGCATCGTGTAGATGGTACACACTGCTGCTACTGTGCGTCGGTGGTGGAGGGAGTGAAAGTTGTGGATGGGGTGCCAATCAAGCGGGCTGCTTTGTACTGGATGGTGCCGAGCTTCTTGAGTGTTGCATCACACTCCTGGCTTGTGCCTTATAGATGTTGGACTGGCTTTGGGGAGTCAGGAGGTGAGTTAATCGCCTCAGCATTCCTCGCCTATGACCTGCTCTTTGAGCCATGGTATTTATATGGCTACTCCTGTTCTGTTTCTGGTCAATGGTAGCCCCTAGGATGTTGATAGTGGTGGATTCAGCTGTGGTAATGTCATTGACTGTCAAGGGAGATGCTTAGATTCTCTCTTGTCGGAGATGGTCATTGCCTGGCACTAGTGCAGTGCGAATGATACTTGCCAATTATCAGCCCAAGCCTTGATATTGTCCAGGTCTTGCTGCATTTCTACACGGACTGCTTCAGAATTTTAGGAGTCACGAATGGTGCTGAAAATTGTGCAATCATCAGCCAACATCCCCACTTCTGGTCTTGTGATTGAAGGAAGGTCTATGATGAAGCAGGGTGTATGGTTGGGTCTCGGAAACTACCCTGAGGAACTCCTGCAGTGATGTCCTAGAGTTGAGATGATTGACCTGCAACAACCACAACCATCGTCCTTTGCGCTAGGTATGACTCCAACCAGCAGAGAGTGTTCCCGCTGATTCCCACTGACTCCATTTTTGCTCTGGCTCCTTGATGCCATACTCAGTCAAATGCTGCCTTGATGTCAAGGCAGTCACTCATACCTCACCTCTTGAATTCAGCTCCTTTGTCCATGTTTGAACCAAGGCTGTAATGAGGTCAGGTGCGGTGTGACCCTGGCGGAACCCAAACTGAGCGTCACTAAGCAGGTTATTGCTAAGCAAGTGCTGTTTGGTAGCATTGTCGATGACACCTTCCATCACTTTACTGATGATTGAGAATAGGCTGATGGGGCGGTAATTGGCTGGGTTGGACTTGTCCTGCTTTTTGTGTACAGGACATAGCTGGGCAATTTTTCACATTGACGGGCAGATGCCAATGTTGTAGCTGTACTTGAACAATTTGATGGGGGAACGGAAGTTCTGGAGCACAGGTATTCAGTACTATTTCCGGAATATTGTCAGGGCCCATAGCCTTTGCAGTATCCCGTGCCTTCAATCGTTTCTTGATATCACGCTGAGTGAATCCAACCCTGAGAAACAGTACTGTATACTCCCCTCCACATCCAGTCTGAACAATGACTGTTCACCACTTCTCTCTGCTTTCTGTCCCTGAGTCAGTGTCATATCAACACTATCACTGTCACATTAATCCATGTCATGACAAGTCTATGAAATGTCATCTGATCACAGGCCGTTTGAAAATCTATATACATAAGTGGATATACATGAGTAGGGGCGAAAGATGTTGATATGGTTCTTAATGAATACTTTGTATCTGTCTGAACAGAAGAGGGGACGATGCAGATACTGTGGTTTAGGAGTAGGAGTGTGAATTATTGGATGTGATATACATAGGGAGAGAGGAAGTATTAATGGGATTAGCATCTTTGAAAGTTGATAAATCACCAGGGCCAGATGAAATGTATTTCAGGCTGTCAAAAGAAGTGAGAGAGGAAAAAGCAGAGGGTCTGACCATCTTTTTCCAGTCCTCACTGGATACAGGTGTAGTGCCAGAGGATTGGTGAACTGTTAACAATGTACCTCTTTAAAAAGGGAGCAAAGGATAGACCGAATAATTGCAGGCCAATCAGTGTAACCTCAGTAGTGGGCAAATTATTGCAATGTATTCTGAGAGACAGGATAAACTGTCACTTAGAAAGGCTCAGGTCAATCAAGGACAGTCAGCATGGATTTGTTAAGGGAAGATATTGTTTGACCAACTTGATTGAATTTTTCGACGAAGTCGCAAGGATGATAGATGAGGGTAGTGCAGATGATATGGTCTCCGTGGATTTTGGCAAGGCTTTTGACAAGGTCCCATGTGGCATACTAGGTAAAACAAATAAAGTCCCATGGAATCCAGGGAAATGCAGAAAGCTGGATACAAAATTGGCTCAGTAGCAGGAAACAAAGGGTGATTGTTGACGGGCGTTTTACTGACTTGAGGTCTGTTTCCAGTGGCGTTCCACAGGGCTCAGTACTGGGACCCCAGCTTTTAGTAGTATATATTAACGATTTGAACGTACATGTAGGGGCATGATCAAGATGTGTGCAGATGGTACACAGATTGGCTGTGCGGTAGGTAGCGAGGAGGATAGCTAGGCTGCAGGAAAATATTGATGGCAGAAAATATTGATGGGGCGGCACAGTGGCGCAGTGGTTAGCACTGCAGCCTCACAGCTCCAGGGACCTGGGTTCGATTCTGGGTACTGCCTGTGTGGAGTTTGCAAGTTCTCCCTGTGTCTGCGTGGGTTTTCTCCGGGTACTCCGGTTTCCTCCCACAAGCCAAAAGACTTGCAGGTTGGTAGGTAAATTGGCCATTATAAATTGTCACTGGTATAGGTAGGTGGCAGGGAAATATAGGGACAGGTGGGGATGTTTGGTAGGAATATGGGATTAGTGTAGGATTAGTATAAATGGGTGGTTGATGGTCGGCACAGACACGGTGGGCCGAAGGGCCTGTTTCAGTGCTGTATCTCTAATCTAAAAAAAAATGTGTCAAATGGAATTCAGCCTGGTTAAGTATGAGACGATGCAATTGAGGAGGTCAAACAAGGCAAAGGGATAGACAATCAATGGGAAAATACTGAGAAGTGTAGAGGAAGTGAGGGACCTTGGAGTCAATGTCCACTGATGTCCTGAATGTAGCAGGTCAGGTCGATAAGGTGGTTAAGAAGGCATACGGAATCCTTTCCTTTATTAGCTGAGGTATAGAATACAAGAGCAATGAGGTTATGCTGGAACTGTATAAATCATTGGTTGGGCCACAACCTGAGTACTCTGCAGTTCTGGTCACCTAATTACACAAAGGATGGAATTGCACTAGAGAGGGTACAGAGGAGATTTACAAGGATGTTTGCCAGGACTGGAAAAATGCAGCTATGAAGAAAGATTAGATACGCTGGGGTTGTTCTACTTGGAACAGTGAAGGCTGAAGGGAGATCTGATTGAAAGGGACATAATTTTGTGGGGCCTGGATAGAGTGGAGGTGAAGAGTCTATTCACCTTAGCAGAGAGATCAGTGACTAGGGGGCAGTGACTTAAAGTGCTTGGCAGAAGGATTAGCGGGGAGTTGAGGAGAAACTTGTTCACCCAAAAATACAAAATGTGCTCAGTGGCAGGAAACAAAGGGTAATTGTAATAATAAAAGCAAAATACTGTGGATGCTGGAAATCTGAAGTAAAACACGAAATGCTGGAAATACTCGGCAGGTCTGGCAGCATCTGTGGAGGGAGAAGCAGAGTTAACGTTTCAGTTCAATGATGAAGGGTCACTGACCTGTAACGTTAACTCTGCTTCTCTCTCCACAGATGCTGCCAAACCTGCTGAGTATTTCCAGCATGTCTTGATTTTATTAAAGGGTAGTTGATGACGGATATTTTACTGACCTGAGGACTGTTTACAGTGGCGTTCCACAGGGTTCAGTACTGTGTCCGCTGTTTACAGTGAGAGTCTAGAAATTACTGCCTGAAAGGATAGTTGAAGCAGAATCCCTCCACTCAGTGAAAAGTAAACTGGATGTTCACCTCAACTGTCATTAACTGCAGGGCTGTGGATCAAATGCTAGAAGATGGGATTAGAATAGGTGGATCATTTTTCGGCCGGTGCAGACACAATGGGCCAAGTGGCCTCTTTCTGTATCTTAAACTTTCTATGATTATATTACATGAAACAATCACAGTTACGTCCTCAACGAACTTGATCAAGATTATCAGGAATGATATTTCATTAACCTTTCCGTGCTGCTTGTCATTTATTATCCCGTGTTTTACAAGCAAGATATATTTTTGTGTTAGGTTATGACCTCTAGAAGTTTCCAACCACCAACATTAGACTGATAGTTACTGGGTTTACCCAACCTCTCCGTTTTAAACAGGGTGTAACATTGACAATCCTCCAGACCTCTGGCGTCACTCCCATATCGAAGGAGGACTGAAAGATTCTGTCCAGTGCTTCTGTCATTTCCACCATTCCTTCCCTCAGTAACCCTCACAAATCCCATGCAGACTGGATAAATGTTCTACTTTATTGTAGTACAAAAAGTGTTGAATTGAAAGGGGTTAACTGAACCAGTTTGTTCAGTGACTGTAATTAATGTCAGTCACCATGGATCCTAATGGTGTCACTGGAGGGTTTCCCTCTTCTATTAATACAGGACTCCTTTCAATGTGTTTTCCGATAGTATTAGCGGGACCATCAGCTCCGGCACTAAAAGGGATCTGTGGGCTGCAGAGAGAGGGAGAGGAGAGATCAGAATCTGAACAATAGATGTGAATATTACAACAATGGACAGGAGTTTATCCTATTGGTTTGACCGTCTTACTGCAGATTATTATTGGATAACATTAGAATGGCGGATCTATTATGCTCTGAAGATGATTCAATGTATTTACTATCCCATCCTCGCTACTATTGGTGTCCCTGGTAAGTCTCTGTATCCAACTATTAGATTCATAAACCATATTTCACTGATTTAGTGTTCTTGTCATTTAAATCGTGAGAAGACTGAAACCATTATCTTCCGTTTCTGTCACAACTTCATTCCCTGTCTATGATCTACATCCCCCACGCTGTCCATTGTCTGAGGCTGAACCAGGAAATTTACAACCTCTGGTATCTATTTAATGCTGAGCTGAGTTCATCCCCATATTCTCTCCATCCCCAGCCCGGCCAATTGTTGTGGCCAGGTGAGGAGGGGTCAGAGTGGCTCTTCTTTATTTGAATGCAACAGTGTTTGTCCTTTATAAACAGTGAATATGCTTCACGTCTCAGTGAGTGTTCTACATCTATGATGGTGAAGAAACCGATTGGACAAGTTCTCTTGAGTTTAAACATGAACGAGGTGAGTTTATTAAACTTAACAAGAGAAACCCGATCTGAATAAAATCATAAAAAAACGGAACACACAGTTACATACACAGTCACACGAGAATCACACACACTCAAATAGATTACAGAGTGAGAAGTAAATTTGTGGTTGGATTTGAGTCCAGAATAAGTTTCAAAAAACTCATTCTGTGATGTTGGGCGATTCCGTGGTCTTCCAGCTGAAGTTATATTCTTGACGTCTTTTGCTTGTCGAAGTGCGGTTTGTGGCTGGGTTTTCAGGGTTTTCTTTGAGGCAGACATGCAGGTGGCTTTCTTCCCCTGGTTACTCTGTCTGCAGCAATCTGTAGGCTTGAGGGGCCCGCAGTCACATGTGGTTTTCAAACTTGTGATGTTAGGTGGAGAGAGAGATGGAGAGCGAGAGAGAGGGGTCACAGCCCTTCTGCTTCTGCACAGTTTGAATCATTGGCTTGTCTGTCTTTGTCCAGGGGAAACTCCCAGCTTTCACAGAGATGGACAGAAGGTCTCATGACTGCCTCAGTGTATTCTCTGGACCCTTCTAATGAGATTCAAGGTTAGAAACTTCTATCTCCTCAGGGCTCAGGAAACCAGTATTTGTACTTGGAGGAGTTTGCTCTTTCAAAGTCAATGTGTCAGGGTAGTCTTGCATGCCGTGTTAATGAATGTAATCTTACGTAATTCAATCACTAGAGCAAGCCAATGATATTGGTCCAGGCTCATCAGACATGTGTCTTCTGTTGTAGGCCTTAGAATGTGAAAATGTGTTTCAGATGCCAATTACGGTGGCCATCTTGGCTGCCAGTTTTTTGAAGGTTAACTGTAGGATTTTTTCTATTAAAAGGTTAGTGCAAGTTTCCAATCGATGAATTAAAGTTCCTCATTTGGCATGTTGTGTTATCTTAACACCGGCGCATCACATGGAAAGAAATGTGATAACGGGAACATTTCATTTCAGAACTCTGGGAAGAAAAAGAAAGAAATATACATGCATTCTCAATAATCACTTCTCAAATTCACACATTAATCTTAGAATTATTGCAGCTGACATTGTCTGTTACAGCTGTACTGATTTAACTTTTTTGGCGTTTTGTCTGGGATGGTTATGTGTCGGGTTCGACGCTGGACAATGCATCAACGATTGCATTGTTTACCTTTTCTCTCCTCTAATGAAGTTTTAACTACTCAGGTTCCTGCACCTTAACAATCTTTCTCCCTAAACCGACAGTGTGTAATAAATTGTTTTTTTAGACCCTGTGAGGTGTCTGAGATCTCCTTTGGGCCTTTGTTCTTGCTGAGTTCGCCTTTGAAATTGTTGTGTTTGATTAGCTTTGGGTTTGGGATCTGATCATTGTGTTCTTCAGTGGGGAGATCCACACTGACCTTACTTTTAGCTTTCTGGTGAGGTACCCAAGTGCTGTTTACTTTAGGGTACGTTCCCTTCACTTTTCCCTTTACGTTGGGAAGAATCATTTTTTATCTACCCTATGTCCTCTGGGACATTACTGCTCGCAGGTCTTTGTCCAGCTTTCGCTGCACTCTGCAGCGGCACTTCGACTAGGTGTGGCATCTCCCTCACCATTGACATGCCTTTTTGGGACCTTTCCTTGTCCTTGCACGTTTCTGTAAATGCTGTTAGCAGCCTTTTTAGGCTGCCTCTTTGACCAGCGTTTAAGGAGGAGAGCGTAGGGTCTGATGGATCTCACATTTCAGGGTTGGCTATTCGGAGAGTAGGGGGTTCCAGTTGGAATCCTCCTGGTCCTCCTCTAACCTATCCTCACCGCCCTTTCCAATCCTTCCCTCCTGACTGCCTGACAGATCTGTACTTGGCTGTTCCCGCCACAGCCTTTGCTTTTTGCCTTTGGTCTGGAGTGTCAATTAAATAATGTACCTGACTATTCCTTTTGCCACTCGATATGGACCACTGAACCGGGATTTCAGGGGTTCACCCTGCAGTGGGAATAGTAACAATACATGGTCTCTGTCTGGAAATGTTTTAGCCTTGGCATTTCTGTCTCCTTACCTTTTCATCGCTGCCTGGGTGGTCTTTAGGTGCTCCCACAGCATAGAAATGCAGTCTAACATGGAAGACTCATCCCTGTGTCCCAAAAACCTCTCCTTGATTAGTTTAAGGGAACCTCTCACCACGTGTCAATAAAATAATTCAAAGAGAATAAAGCCAGTGGAATCATTGGATAAGTCCCTGGAAACCAACAGGAGAAATCCCAGCTTTTTGTCCCAGTCATGGGGTTGCTCATAGCAGTATGGCCTGATCATTGTCTTTGGGGTCTGATCGTACCGCTCCAAAGCCCCTTGTGACTATGGATGGTAGGCGGAGGACTTTATTTATTTACTTATTTTATTTATTTAGAGATACAGCACTGAAACAGGCCCTTCAGCCGACCGAGTCTGTGCCAACCATCAACCACCCATTTATACTAATCCTACATGAATCACATATTCCTACCACATCCCCACCATCCCTCAACTCCCCTCCCACCAACCTATACTAGGGGCAATTTATAATGGCCAATTTACCTATCAGCCTGCAAGTCTTTGGCTGTGGGAGGAAACCGGATCATTTGGTGAAAACCCACGCGGTCACAGGGAGAACTTGCAAACTCCGCAAAAGCAGTAAACAAAATCGAACCCAGGTCGCTGGAGCTGTGAGGCTGCGGTGCTCCAGATTACCTATGACCTTATAAAAAAAAATGGACATAAAATGTGTGTCCTGATCGGACTGGATCTCAGCAGGCAACCCATATAGGGTAAAGAACTGGGTTAGCCCCTTCACCATAGCCTTGGCAGGGATCGTTCTTCGGGCGAATGGCCTCTGGGAATCGGGTCACCACATCCATAATGGTGAGAAGATACTGGTATCCCTTTTTGTTTTCAGCAGGTGACCCCACAATCCACCATCACTTTGCTGAAGGGGTCCCCAAAAGCTGGTATGTGAATTAGGGTGCTGGCTTTATTGCAGGTTGGGGCTTCCCCACAACTTAGCACATGTGACTAGTTTTCCGAAACGCCACCACATCTTTGAGAAGTTGTGGCCAGTGAAAATAGTGTCTTCTGCGGGCTTTTATTTTTCATACACCGAAATGTCCATCCATTAGAAGGTCGTGGGCCATTCTTAATATTTCTTTAAGGGACCTCAGCGGCACAACTATCTGGTGAACCACTGTCCACTCTTCATCCTCTGCTCTGTGAGGAGATCTCCACTTCCTCATCAGCACCTCATTCTTTAAATAGTAACACTCTGCAACTCCCTCTGCTTCAGTTTTGGTTTGGACAGTCTGTGCTATTTTTTAACTCTGGGTCGGGTTGTTGAGCCTCAAATAAGGAAGAACTGTTTAATACATTCTTTGTCTCCTCTAACTTCCCGAAGAAGGTTTCAGACAACCAGAATGTAGGGTAATCCGTCTGCAGTGTCAGTTCAGGGGATTGTTTGGCCATGGACCGAGTCACCACACAATCAGGGAGAATGTCCGGGACCTTCTCCTGTAACTACTCTGTCTCCCGGACCTCTTTTAGTCTCTCTAGATCTACTGGGGAAGCTGCCACCTTTTCCCCTGTCAGATTATTACCCAGGAGCAGTTCGACCCATCACCCGGTAAACTAGGTACAATCCCCATGGTAAAGGGTCATGAAACTGGGTCACACTCCAAGTGCACCGGATATAAAGGTATGGACATATACTGTCTTCCGATACTATTCACTAACGCTCTAGCATTCACTGCACTTTCGTTTTCCCAGCAGAAGGGATTGGGTGGCCCCTGTATCCTTGAGTATGACTATTGTTTTACTTGCCTCACTCAAGGGGTATGGGGTCACTTTTCCTTAGGATACAAATTCCTGGTACCTCTCAGGGATTTTGTTTATATTTCCTACACTCTCTGTGGTGGGTTTACTGGGTCTGACTGACGCAGTTGGAGGCACAGCCTGATCTGTTGTGCTTTCCATCAGGTCCCATTATCCTGCACTGATCTGGTGGTCCCTGATTAATGCTACAGGTTTTTCCCATAACTTGCAGCATTCAGCTCGATGGTGATCTGCCTTATTCCAATGGAAACGCACAGGTCTTCGGCCATTACTCCTGCTCTCAGTGCCGTCCTATTTGCCTGAGGATGGTCCATTGGGAGTCCAGATTTTCCTCCTTGCCCAAGGCTGATCGGGCTCCTATCACCCTCCCACATTTTGTTCTCGGGTCTTTGTGGTGAATAGGGAAGGGTTTCCCTTTGGGGTTAAGGCTTTGTGTACAAGGGAAAATTCATCAGCCAGAATTGCAACCTGCCTGGCTCTTTGAACCTTTCGTTCCTCTTTGTGGGTTTTAATGGTAGGGAGAGCGAGTTTTTGAACTCCTTGAGATGGATCACCACTCTAAGGTTCAGATTTGTGGGCTGTAATTTGAGTGTTTGTATCCATTGGTCAAAAGTAAACACAAAAACTGACTTTAAATCTTCTATAGCTACCTAAAAATGAAACGTTTGGCGAAGACAAATGTGGGTCCAATACAGGCAGACTCAGGGGAATTTATAATGGTGAACAGAGAAATGGCAGTGAAGCTAAATGATTACTTTGTGTCTTTCCTCATTGAGGAAGATACAAGGAAATTTCCAGAATTAGAGATTCAAGGGATTAGGGAGAATGAGGACATGAAGGAAATTAATATTAGTAAGAATGTTGCATTGGAGAAATTAATGGGGCTGAAGTTTGATGAGAACCCAGGAAGGATCTGAAGAAAGGGATTAGGAGAGCTAAGAGAGGGCATGAAAAATGCTTGGCGGGTAGGATAAAAGAAAACCCCAAGGCCTTTTACGCGTATGTCAGAAATATGAGGATGACTAAGGGGACCGTAGGTCCGGTCAAGGACAATAGCGGGAGACTGTGTGTTGAGCCGGAAGAGATAAGTGAGGTTTTGAATGAGTACTTCTCTTCGGTATTTACGAATGAGAAGGGGTGTATTACTGAAGAGGACGGTGTGAAACAGACTGGTAAGCTCGAGGAAGTGCTCGTTAGGAGGGAAGATGTGTTGGGGTTTTTGAATAACTTGAAGATAGACAAGTCTCCCGGGCCTGACGGGGTATATCCAAGGATGTTATGGGAAGCAAGGGATGAAATTGCAGAGCCGCTGGCAATGATCTTTTCATCTTCTCTGCTGACGGGGGTGGTACCAGGTGATTGGAGGGTGGCAAATGTTGTGCCCCTGTTCAAGAAAGGGAATAGGAACAACCCTGGGAATTACAGGCCAGTTAGTCTTACTTCGGTGGTAGGCAAGTTGATGGAAAAGGTGCTGAGGGATAGGATTTCTGAGCATCTGGAAAGACACTGCTTGATTCGGGACAGTCAGCACGGTTTTGTGAGGGGTAGGTCTTGCCTCACAAGCCTGATTGAATTCTTTGAGCAGGTGACCAAGCAAGTGGATGAGGGTAAACCAGTGGATGTGGTGTACATGGATTTTAGTAAGGCATTTGATAAGGTCCCCCATGGTAGACTTATGGAGAAAGTCAGGAGGCATGGGATAGTGGGGAATGTGGCCAGTTGGATTAAGAATTGGCTAACTGATAGAAGGCAGAGAGTGGTCTTAGATGGTAAATACTCAGCCTGGAGCCCAGTTACCAGTGGCGTGCCGCAGGGATCAGTTCTGGGTCCTCTCCTGTTTGTGATTTTTATTAACGACTTGGATGAGGAAGTCGAAGGGTGGGTCAGTAAATTTGCAGATGATACAAAGGTTGGTGGAGTTGTGGATACCGAGGAGGGCTATTGTCGTCTGCAAAGGGACTTGGATAGGTTGCAGTGCTGGGCTGAAAAGTGGCAGATGGAGTTTAACCCTGAAAAGTGTGAGGTCGTCCATTTTGGAAGGACAAACATGAATGCAAAATACTGGGTTAACGGTAGGGTTCTTGGGCATGTGGAGGAGCAGAGAGACCTTGGGGTCTATGTGCATAGATCATTGAAAGTTGCAACTCAAGTGGATAGGGCTGTGAAGAAGGCATATGGGGTGTTAGCGTTCATTAGCAGAGGGATTGAATTTAAGAGCCGTGAGGTGATGATGCAGCTGTACAGGACCTTGGTAAGGCCTCATTTGGAGTACTGTGTGCAGTTCTGGTCGCCTCATTTTAGGAAGGATGTGGAAGCCTTGGAGAGGGTGCAGAGGAGATTTACCAGGATGTTGCCTGGAATGGAGAATAAGTCTTACGAGGAAAGGCTGAACATTCTAGGCCTCTTCTCATTAGAAAGGAGAAGGATGAGGGGTGACATGATAGAGGTTTATAAGATGATCAGGGGAATAGATAGGGTAGACAGTCAGAAACTTTTTCCCCGGGTGGAGCAAAGCGTTACAAGGGGTCATAAATTTAAGGTGAAGGGTGGGAGATATAAGGGGGATGTCAGGGGAAGGTTCTTTACCCAGAGAGTGGTCGAGGCATGGAATGCCTTGCCCGGGGAAGTTGTTGAGTCAGAAACTTTAGGGACTTTCAAAAGGCTTTTGGATAGGTATATGGATAAAGGAGAATGATGGGGTATAGATTAAATTGTCCTTGACAGAGGACAAAGGATCGGCACAACATTGTGGGCCGAAGGGCCTGTTCTGTGCTGTATGTTCTATGTTCTATGTTCTATGTTAACCCAGGATCTGATATTCTGCATTCCAGGGTGTGGGAAGAGATAGCTATGGAGATGGTGGCTGCATTGGTGACTATCTTCAAAAATTCTATAGATTCTGGAGCGGTTCCTGCAGATTGGAAGGTAGCAAATGTCACCCCACTATTTAAGCAGGGAGGGAGAGTAAAAACAAGGAATTATAGACCTGCTTTCGTGCATCAGTCGTTGGGAAAATGCTGGGACTGTATTCTAAAGGATGTGATAAATGGACAGTTGGATAATAATCTATTTGGGCATCGCAAACATGGATTTATGAATGAGAAATCATGTTTGACGAAACTGTTGGAGTTTTATTGGGGATGTTAATAACAGAATTGATAAAGGGGAGTCGGTGGACGTATTATACTTGAATTTTCAGAAGGCTTTTGATAAAGTACCCCACAGGAGGTTGGGTAGCAACATTAAAGCACATGGGATAGGAGGTAATATACTGGCATGGATTAAAGATTGGTTAACAGGCAGTAAACAGTGAGTAGGAAGAAACGGGTCATTCTCACTTTGGCAGGCTGTGATTAGTTGTGCACTGCAAGGATCAGTACTTGGGCCCCAGCTGTTAACAATATATGTCAATGATTTGGATGTGGGGACCAAATGTAATATTTCCAAGTTCGCACATGACACAAAACTAGATGGGAATGCATGTTGTGAGGAAGATGCAAAGCGTCTTCAAGGGGATTTGGACAGACATTGTGACTGGGCAAGAACATGGCAGATGGGATATAATATGGACAGATATGACGTTATCCATTTTGGTAGGAGGAACAGATGTGCAGAGTATTTCTTAAATAGTAAGGGATTAGAAAGTGTAGATGTACAAAGGGAACCGTGTGTCAGTAAGTCACTGAAAACTAACATGCAGTGCAGCAAGCAATTCGGAATGCTAATGTTCTGTTAGCCTTTATCACAAGATGATTTGAGTACAGGAGTAGTGAAGTCTTACTTCATGTGTATAGAACCTTGCTTAGACCACACCTGGAATATTGTGTGCAGTTTGGGTCCCCTTACCTTAGGAAGGATATTATTGCCATAGAGGGAGTGCAATGAAAGTTCACCAGACTTGTTCCCGGGATAGCGAGACTGTTCTATGAAGAGAGAAACTGGGCTTGTATTCTCCAGAGTTTCAAAGAATGTGTCGGGATCTCATTGAACCCCACGAAATAATTAAAGAGATAAACAGCGTAAATGCGTGTACAATATTTCCCCTGGTTGCGGAGTCGAGAACTAATGGATACAATTTCAAAATAAGGGGGAAGCCACTTAGGACAGAGATGAGGAGAAATTTCTTGACTCAGAGGTTTCTGAATCTTTGGAATTCTGCATCCCAGACGGATGTGGAATCTCAGTCGGTGAGTATGTTTAAACTATAGATTGACAGATTTCTAACTGCAAATGACAAAAAGGGGATATGGAGATAATGTGTGAAAAAGGCATTGAAGTGGATGATCAGCCATGGTCATATTGAGTGGTGGAGCAGCCTCGATGGGCTTAATAGCCTACTCCTGCTGCTATGTCCCTGTGTTCGGAAGCTGCTTAACTCTTTCAAACTCGAGATCACTTTAGTCAGGCTGCTTTCGGAGGGTTGGGAATGTTTAACGGTACACTTCCGGTACTATCTCATGTACGCCCAGCATTGCATTTTTAGTCATCTCATAATCTGATGAACTTTCATTGGCAACAGTGAATAAACCTCATGGGATTTTCCTGTTACTTTGTTTTGTCAGAACAGTGTCCAGCTCTCCGCCGGACATTTCAGTTACTTTACAAGCTTTTCAAAAGTGACGGATAATTCTGCCACATCCTCCTCATTGAACTTTGGAATGAACTGGGTGAAAGGGAGGAAGGCAGAAAGTAGGAAACATCTATCGTTGGGAAATTGTTAGAACCCATTATTAAGGAAGTAATAACTGGATATTTAGAAAGTCAAAACGCAATCCATCAGAGTCAGCATGGTTTTATGAAGGGAAAGTCCTATTTGACGAATTTGCTAGAGGTCTTCGAAGCTGTGACAAGAAAAGTGGAAAATGGGGATCCTGTAGATGTATATCTGGACTTACAGAAGACATTTGATAAGGTGCTGCACAAAAGGTTAATACACAAGGTAAGATTACATGGGGTTAGGGGCAATTTATTAACTTTGATAGAGGATTGGCTAACCAACAGAAAACAGAGAGTCGGCATAAATGGGTCTTTTTCTGATGGCAAGATGTAACAAGTGGGTTACCACAGGGTTTGGTCCTTGGCCCCAGCTATTTACAATATATATTTATGACTTGGATGAAGGGATAGAAAGTACTATTGCCAAATTTGCAGATGACACTAAAATAGGTGGGATAGTAAGTTGCAATAATTAAATAAGAAATTTACAAATTGATATGGATAGGTTAGGTGAATGATCCAAAATTTGGCAGATGGAGTTTAACGTGGATAAGTGTAAGGTTATCCATTTTGGTCGGAAGAATAGAAAGGCAAATTATTACCTAACTGGAGAGAAACTTCAGAGTGCTTCGGTGCAGAAGGATCTGGGTGTCCCCGTGCATGAATCGCAGAAAGCTTGTTTGGAGGTATATCAGGTGAAAAGGAAGGCAAATTGAATTTTGGTATTTCTTGCTAAACGAATAGAATATAAAAGTAGGAAAGTGCTGCTGCAACTGTACAAGGCATTAATGAGACCGCACCTGGAGTATTGTGTATAGTTTTAGTCTCCTGACTTGAGGATGGATGTAGTTGCATTGGAGGCAGATCAGAGGAGGGTCACCAGATTGATTCCAGGGATAAGGGGGTTGTCTTATGAAGAGAGATTGAGCTCTTTATGCCTTTACTCTCCAGAGTTTAGAAGAATGAGAGTCGATCTAATTGAGGTAGAGAAGATGATTAAGGGGATTGACAAAGTAGACATAGAGAAGATGTTTCCTCTTGAGGGGCAACCTAGAATGAGAGGTAATTGTTTTAGGATAAGGGATAAGGATTTAAAATAGAGATGAAGAGAAATTTCTTCTCCCAAAGGGTCGTGTGTCTGTGGGATTCACTACCCGGAGTGCAATAGATGCCGGGACATTGAGTAAATTTAAGGAGGCGATAGACAGATTTTTATTTAGTAATGGGTTGAAGAGTTATGGAGAACGGGCAGGAAAGTGGAGTTGAGGGCGAGATGAGATCAGCCATGATCATATTGAATGGCAAAGCAGGCTTGAGGGGCTGAATTGCCTACTCCTGCTCCTACTTCTCATGTTATTATGTTCTTATCTGGATCTTTCCATCAAGAACGGGTGACGTATCCATTATCTCTCTCTATGTTGTCCATTGATGTATCTGCTGTGTGACGGAGGCCATCTATGTCGGGGAGGTGAATTATACTGCCTGCTCCCTCAGCAGGGAGAGGCAGGTGAGAAGGCCCGTGGCTTTGTCATGATAGCGGGATTCCTGATGGTCTAGGTGTCTCTGCGGGGTCCCCATGGCAACGGGGAGAGGTACAGGAAATGATAGAACTCTCACTCCATCAATGTACAGTTGGTGTGCGAGCATGCCCAGTACATCATGTTGGTAAATGTCCACTGTCCTGGCAGCAGCCACTGTACCTTCATTCTGAAGCAGTCAGCCGGTCCCAACACATCGGGCCCCCATGCAGAACCAGAATGTGGTTCATGACCTCTAAACTCTAGACACTCCCCTTCCCCACAGAAAACCACCAGGTGAAGCAATGCTTCAGATGTCTGAACCGCTCGGGGAGAGCCCTCCAGTACACACTGGAGCAGGTGTCCAAGTTCATGGTGTTCTGCTGCACCCTTCACATCATCACCATCATGAGGACACAGGCATTGGCACCAGGAATCCGCAGGCTACCTCAGTAGGAGGAGGAGGAGGCAGGGAGGATATTTCCTGGATGATGTCAACCCGGACAGGCTGTCAGTGAGACGCTGCTAAGATTCAAGTTCCCATAGGACAACTTCCCTTTCCCACCATGGATCCCCCTCTTCTCCACCATTACACCCATCTGAGATGCCCCATCACATCGTCACCTAGGTAAGCATCCTGCAATAAAAACACCAACAAAATGTTTTTCATGATCATCTTTATCCAACAACACATGCACATATACAAACAAAACTGAACTATTCACACTTGTGTATTCCTTTAGTCCCTGTCTTGTGGTTTCCCTCAACCTGCCTACTGCTCCTACACAGTGTTTCCCAGTGACTGCAGCATGGCTGGTGAAAGGCTACTGACCTTCACTGAGGGAGACTGCAGATGGCCTTTCAGGACGTCCCCGAATAGCTCTGGGCCTTGAGGACTCGGATTCAGACTGCACCACCTCGACATGGGCATCAGCTCCAGCAATGTTCACATCTGAGTCCTGTGTATTATAACTCGTTTGTGACCTCGCCCTCCGGTGATCTGACACATGAACTATCCTTTCCCCTTGGAGTGGCTGCAGCTCACTCATGCTCGGTGACTCACCACGTGCAGATTCTGACTCTATACCAGCCTCTAAGGTACACGCACTGTAAGTATTTGATCTGGTGGCTGTGAGTATCAGACCAAATGATGGGGCTTCACCATCAGTGCTCTTCTGCTGCTCTCTTTCTGACTCTGGAACTGCTGTGACTGGGAAGTTGGTGGTATTGGGTTATCATTGGAAAGTATAAAATCAGAAGGGGAGGTTTGAGGTGAAGGATTGGGGGTGGAATGGAATGCTGGAAGTCCATGGTCTTACCATCTCCAGCTTGTACATCAACATTTCTAACGTTTACCAGTTCTGATGAAGGGTCACAGATCTGAAACATGAACTCTGTTTCTCTCTACACCGATGCTGCCAGACCCACTGAGTATTTCCAGCACTTTCTGTTCAGGTACACAGATGTGCCCCATTGACTAACTTATCTCAGCCTTTTTTTATTAGCTTAAATTTGCACTTCTGGACATCCTCAGATATTCCATTGAGAATAAAATCGCAATTCCCATCATGCACCTCGAAAATCCTTAGTATGTCCGTCTCCCCAGGCGTGCCTGTTTTTCTTCTCGACCAGGTTATCAATTGACTATTTCCTGTGATATGCGAGTGAGATTGTATTTCTGACTTTACTTATTCAAAACTTTCTGAAATTCCCACCCCCCCCCCACCCCCCACCACGCTCTTAGTGATGAACACACACGTTTGATTGAGTGTAAACTCTCTTTGTTTGCCAAATGTCCTACCCAATCTCAGCCATGACCGCTCAACGGAGTTTGCTATTTTTCACAAACCAAGTAAACCAAGACTAATATCCCGATCTCTGTGTTCCCTCTCCTACACCACTGTAAGGTCTGATCTACAGTCACAGATTACCTAAAAGGAGGTGAAAGGGCCACAAGCAGTTTATTGAGGAGTGACGGTTCAAATACAGCACAAAATCAGAATAAACATAGTAGAGCAACAATATGTGACAGATGAGAAAGGCTTTCTGGCTGTGGATTAGATTTTAGAAGCTATTATTAAAGATTTTATAAAAGGCAGGTAGAAAAATTCAAGGCGATCAGGTAGAGTCAACATGATTTTGTGAAAGGGAAATTATGTTTAACCAATTAACTGGAGTTCTTTGAAGAAGTAACATGGGCTGTGGATAAAGGGGAACTGGTGGATGCACTGTACAAAGATTTCCAGAAGGCATTTGATAAGGTGCCACACAGAACATAGAACATAGAACAGTACAGGCCCTTCGGCCCACGATGTTGTGCCGAACCTTTAACCTACTCTAAGATCAAACTAACTACCTACCCTTCATTCTACGATCATCCATGTGCCTATCCAAGAGTCGCTTAAATGCCCCTAATGTATCTGCTTCTACTACCACCGCTGGCAGCGCATTCCACGCACCCACTACTCTCTGTGTAAAGAACCTACCTCTGACATCTCCCCGAAATCTTCCTCCCATCACCTTCAAATTATGCCCCCTGGTGATAGCCCTTTCCACCCTGGGAAAAAGTATCTGGCTATCCACTCTATCTATGCCTCTCATCATCTTGTACCCCTCTATCAAGTCACCTCCCATCCTTCTTCGCTCCAATGAGAAAAGCCCTCGCTCCCTCAATCTTTCTTCGTAGGACATGCCCTCCAGTCCAGGCAGCATCCTGGTAAATCTCCTCTGCACCCTCTCTAAAGCTTCCACATCCTTCCTATAATTAGGCGACCAGAACTGAACACAATGTTCCAAGTGTGGTCGAACCAGGGTCTTATAGAGCTGCAGCATAACCTCGCAGCTTTTAAACTCAATCCCCCTGTTAATGAAAGCCAAGACACCATACGCCTTCTTAACAACCCTATCAACTTGGGTGGCAACCTTGAGCGATCTATGGACATGGGCCCCAAGATCCCTCTGTTCCTCCACGCTACCAAGAATCCTGTCTTTAAGCCTGTATTCTGCATTCAAATTCGACCTTCCAAAATGAATCACTTCACACTTTTCCTGGTTGCACTCCATCTGCAACGTCCCAGCCCAGCTCTGCATCCTGTCAATGTCCCGTCGCAACCTACAACAGCCTTCCACACTATCCACAACTCCAGCAACCTTCGTGTCATCGTCAAACTTGCTAACCCAGCCTTCCACTTCCTCATCCAAGTCATGTATAAAAATCACAAAGAGCAGAGGTCCCAGAACAGATCCTTGTGGAACACCACTGGTCACCGAGCTCCATGCTGAATAGTTTCCATCTACTACCACCCTCTGACTTCTATGGGCCAACCAATTTTGTATCCAGGCAGCCAACTTTCCCTGAATCCCATGCCTCATAACTTTCTGAATGAGCCTACCATGGGGAAACTTACCAAACTCCTTGCTAAAATCCATATACACCACATCCACTGCTCTTCCTTCATCAATGTGTTTCGTCACATCTTCAAAGAATTCAGTCAGGCTTGTGAGGCATGACCTGCCCCTTACAAAGCCATGCTGACTGACTCTAATCAAAGGTTATTGCGGAAAATAAAAGCTCATGGTGTCGGCAAACTTGCTAACCCAGCCTTCCACTTTCTCATCCAAGTCATGTATAAAAATCACAAAGAGCAGAGGTCCCAGAACAGATCCTTGTGGAACACCACTGGTCACCGAGCTCCATGCTGAATAGTTTCCATCTACTACCACCCTCTGACTTCTATGGGCCAGCCAATTGACACGAAGGTTGACACGAAGGTTGCTGGAGTTGTGGTTAGTGTGGAAGGCTGTTGTAGGTTGCGACGGGACATACTGGCATGGTCTCTCTGTCTCTCTCCCTGACCACACATTTCATCTCTCCAGCTCCACTGGTGCTGTGGAAGTTTGGATCCATAAAATGGTGTGAGCTGCACTGCTGGTACCATCCAGCACATTGTACAGGACACCCAGACTGGCCGGGGTGCTCGCGTGGCTGTAACATGCGTGTGTCTGTAGTGTAAGGAAGGGACTGAATATGGTGTCAATCAGCCATTCTGGCAGCTTTGACGTACATCTTTGAAACTTGGTCTGTGTATGTCCACTGACCGCCTGTGTTAGTCTCGCTCAGCTGAACATACATTAAGAAACACGAGGAGCCCCTTCTATTATTATTTAAAAGGACGAGGCATCCAACTTACACGTGAGGGGCTTTTGACTTGCTTCTGCTATTGTAAAGTTAGTGGAGGTGCTGTGGATGGTTTTCTGGAGATTGTGTTGTGAGCTGCTGCAGACATTCAGGGAGGACAGAGGATTTAGTGATCCAACTCTGGACGACGTCTCGGGACTGTATTTACAGTGTCTCTGGGTCTGTCACATGATCAACAAATGGAGCGGAAGCTGCAGAAAGGGGAAGCACTTTAAAGAGGGCGGAGGAGGGGGCTCTGCCCTACTAACCCTAGGCTTTCCAATAGCAAAACGAGCAGTGCTCCTAATACCGAGCCCTGGGGAACACCACTGTATACTCCCATCGAGTCCGAACAACAATCTTTCACAACTTCTCTCTGTTTACTGTTCATTAGGCAATGTTATATCCACACTGTCACTGTCCCTTTAATCCATCGGGTTCAGTTTTCCTAACCTGTCTATTGAATGTCTGTTGATCAAACACCTTTTGAAAGTCCATATATATAACCTCAATCACACCACCTGCATCAACCCTCTCCATTGTTTCATGAAAGAACTCCACCAAGTTTACTTCAGCACCACCTCTCTCCACTCCTCCACTGTTGGTAAATTATCAGACTGCTTATCCGACATCCAGTACTGGATGAGAAGAACTTTCCTCCAATTAAATATTGGGAAAATTCAAGTCCATGTTTTCACTCCGCACTCCAGCTCTGTTCCCCTGCTATTGATCCCACCCTGGTAACAGTCTGAGATTCAGACAGACTGTTTACAACTTTGGTGTCACATTTAATCACATAATGAGCTTCTAACATAATACTCACGCAATCATTACAATCGCCTATCTCCACCTCAGTAACAGAGCCTGACTTCACCCCTGTCTCAGCCCTTCTGCTGCTGAAATTCATTCATGCCTTCATTACCCCTGGACATGACTATTCCAGTTCACTCCTGGCTGGTCTACCGCATGCTGCTCTCTGTAAACATAAGGTCCCCCAGAACTCTGCTGCCCATGTCCTAACTCGCACCAAGGCTTGTTCATATATCACTGACTGACATTGACTCATGATCAGGCAATGTCTTTATTTAAATTCTCCACCTTGTTTTCCCTCCATGACCTCACCCCCGGCCTGTGCCTGTAATATCCTCCAACCGCACAACCCTTCAATATATCTGAACTCCTCTAATTCATGACTCTTCTACCTCCCTGTTATTAACTGTTCCACCTTTGTTGGCCACACCTTCAGTTGCCTAGGCCCCGAGCACTGGAATACCCTCCTTACACCCCTCCATCTCTCCATCTCTCCACCATGCTTACCTTCTTTAATGTACCCATTAAAACCTACTTCTTTGACCACGCTTTTGGTCCTCTGACCGAATATTTCCTTATATGTCTCGGCGTCATTTTTTATTTAATAATGCTCCTGTGAAGCATCTTGGGATGTTTTATTACATTAAAGACACTACATAAAATAAGTTGTTGTTGTTGACGTTTGCCAGACATGATTTGGAATTCGCATTTCCGTGCTGCTTCTCAATTAATCTCCCATTTTTTTCGAGCAAGGAATACCTGTCGCTTGGTTGTGACCTTTCGAAATTTCTAACCACTGACATAAGACTGACTGGTCACTGCAGGGTTTACCCCATCTCTCTTTTTCTAAACAGGGTGTAACATTTACAACCGTCTCGTCCTCTGTCATAACTTCCCTATCCAAGGAGGATTGGAAGATTCTGTCCAGTGCCCCTTCTATTTCCACATTTACTTCCCTCAGTAACCCTCACACAACCTATCACACTGGGTAAATGTCCTACTTGTTTGAGTTCCAAGAAGTGTTCGATGGAAAGTGGTTAACTGAATATGTTTGTTCAGTGACTGTACTTGAAGTCAATCTCCATGGACCCTAATTGTATCACTGGAGGATTTCCATCTTCTATCAATAAGGGATTCCTTTCAAGGTGTTATCCCATCACGCCAGTGGAGTATCAGCCTCAAAACTTATAGAGATCAGCGGCTCTAGAGAGAGGGAGAGGATAGATCGGAACCTGACAACAATAGATTGGAATGTTACAACAATGGGTCAGATTCTGAGAACAATAGATTGGAATGTTACAACAGTGGGCAGAGGTTTATCGTGGCCTCTTTACATGCTTTCAACGCATGATTCGCTGTCTTTAACATCTCGGATCTATTTTACTCTGCTGATTATTCAACACATTTACTATCCCATCCTCGCTACTGTTGCTGCCCCTGGTAAGTTTGGCAATACAGCTATTAATTTTATAAACCATGTTTAACTGCATTACTGCTCCTGGAATTTACTTTGCCCTCCTTGCTGCTGTTGTTATTCCTGGTGAATATCTATCTCCAGCTATTAGCTCTACATACTATTGCTATCTGTAAAATAGTTCTTGAAATTTGCTCTCATCTTTCCTGCTGCTACTGCCCCTGGTAAGTCTCTATTCCCACATATAATATCTGCCAACCCTGGTTCACTGAAATACTGGTCAAGTACTTTAATTATTTTTGAAGACTGAAGACAGTATCATTGTTTTCCATAAGAAATTCTGTCCCCTATCTGAGAACCACATACCCGTCCCTGCCCAATGTCAGAGGTTGAACCAGACAGGTTACAACCTCTGTGTTCTGTCTAATCCTGAGCTGAGTTCATCTCCATATTCTCTTCATCACCAACCCTGCCTACTACCACCTCTGTAATATCACCCATCTCCACCACTGCCACAGCCCATCTGCTGCATACACCCTCATACGTGTCACTGTTGAATCCACACTTGACTGTTCCAATTTTATCCTGGTCACCTTCCCAGTTATAAACCTCCATAAACCACAGTCCATCCAGAATCCTGCTGCCTGTATCCTAACTCACACCAAATCCCGATCACCCATCACCCCTGTACTCAGTGATCTACATTGGCTCCGGCCTGGCAGCACCTTAATTTTAATAATCTTATTCTTGTGTTTGAATCGATCCCTGGCCTCACCCCTCCCATTAGTCTCATTGTGTTCATTCCCATATCCCAGAAAAACCTTTGCCATCAAATCTATTTCCATGTTTCCTTTGAAAGTGAGTTTCCTTCTATCTCTATCTGCCTGGTGATCATTTTCGGTTCTACAACACCACTCTTTCCTACACTATGGAAGCCTGGATCCACAAAAGGTGTGAGCTGAGCTACCAGCCACCTCTGGCATGATGTGCACACCGCCCCACGCTGTGCAGCATTCTACCCCGGGTGAACATTGTGTGCACTCGTACAATGAGGAGTTATGGAATGTCACATCAAACTGCTATTCCAGTACTTTGATGTACGTCTTTGAAACTTGGTCTGCGCATGTCCACTGACCGCCTGTGTTAGTCACTGTCAGCTGAACAAACATTCAGCAGCACGAGGAACGCCCTCTCGTGTTATTTAAATGTATCAGACATGTAACTTACAGGTGACGGGCTTTTGACTTAATTCTGCTGTTGTAAAGTCAGTGGAGGTGCTGTGGGTGGTTTTCTATAGTTTGTGTTGTGAGCTGCTGCAGACATTCAGGGAGGACAGAGGATTTGGTGACCCAACTCTGGACGAGGTATGGCGACTGTAGTTACAGTGTCTCTGGGACTGTAACATGACTAACAAATGGAGTAGAGGCTGCAGAGAGGGGAAGCTCTGTAAAGAGAGAGGAGGAGGGGACTCTGTCCTACCCACCCTGGGTTTGCCAAGAGCACTTTTCCTACCTGCACCTAACACAGGAGCAGTGTGTGAGGTGACTCTGATTCAATAAAGAGGTGGTCACAGTGCTGTGTTAGCTCCTGTAACATGACCTGGAGCCTCACACCAGGGGAAGGACGGAGCTGCCAGTGGCCGTTAACGTCGCAGTTTCATTGAACTTCGATGTATCTCGACCTTTCCATGCAAGAGCAGCTGACACACCCATCAAAGATTAATGGAATCACTTATGGCACAGAGGGAGTCCATTCTGCCTATCGAGATGGTGCCCGTTCTCTGTTCAGCAATTCACTCAGTCCTGCTCCCACCCTTGATCCCCATAGCCCTGCATGTTCTCTTCCTTCAAATACCCATCCAGTTTCCTTTTGAAATTGGAATGAAGGATCAAATTGGAAGGAAGTAAAGCTGGTAACAGGAGGTAGAAAAGTAGAAAGTGACATTAGAAGCAGGCAACACAAAAGTGAGCATCAACTTGTCTTAGAATGCTGAATGTCAAGATGACAAGGTTAAGGGCGCTCTACCTGAATGCACGCAGTATTCCCAACAATATTGATGATTTAAAGGCCGAAATGGAGGTAATTATGTCTGATCCAATTGTCATAACGGAAATGTGGCTACGGGGTGACCAAGCCTGAGAACTGAATAAACAAGTATGTTCGACATATATGAAGGATAGGCAAAAAGCAAAAGGCAGTGGTGTTGCGCTGATAATATGGGATAGGATCAGTACATTAGTAAGGGAGGATCTCAGGGCTCAAGAACAAAATGTGGAATCTGTTTGGGTGGAGCTAAGAAACAGCAAGGGGCAGTAAAAATTGTTAGGAGTGTTTTTATGGACCACCAAACAGTAGTGGTAGTGTGGGGGATGGCATTAATCAGGAGATTAGAGTGTCATGTAGCATGGGTAATACAGTATTCACGGGTGACTTCAATCTTCATATAGATTGGGTAAACCTAATGAGAACTTCTGCTAGGGATGACAAATTTCTGGAGTGTGTTAGGTATGATTTTCTAGAGCATAAGTTGAGGAACCGATTAGAAAACAGTCTGTTTTCGATCTACTATAATGTAATGAGACAGGGTTAACTAATGTTATTGTAAAATTTATTTTAGAATTTCACATGATGTTTGAACGTGCAGTAGTTCAATCTTAAGCCAGGGTGTTAAATTTGAACAAAGTAAATTATGAAGGTATGAGGGGCAAATTGGCCGAGGTGGAATGTAAACATGCATTGAAAGGTATGACAGTGGTAATGGATAGTCTTTAAAGAAATATTGCATAATTTACAGAAGCTATACATTCTATCAAGGCACATAGACCCCAAAAGTAAAGGCAGTCAACAGTGGATTACAACAGAAGTTAAGGACTGCATTAGATTAAAAGAAAATGCCTATAAAGTTGCCATAAATAGTAGAAAACCTGAGGATTAGGAGGATTTCAGAATATAACAAAGGAGGATGAAGAAACTGATAAAGAAATGGAGAATAGAATATGAATGATAGCTAACAAAAATATAAAAGCGGACTGTAAAAACGTCTACAGGTACGGAGAAAGGAAACGTTTGGCGAAGATAAATGTGGGTCCATTACAGACAGAGTTCGGAGAATTTATAATGAGGAATAGAGAAATGGCAGAGAAGCTAAATGATTATTTTGTGTCTGTCTTCACTGAGGAATATGTAAGAAATCTCCCAGAATTAGAGATCCAAGATGTTGAGGGAAAGAGGAATTGAAGGAAATTAATATTAGTCAGGAGTTTGTGTTTGTGAAATTAATGGAGCTGATGGTTGATACGTCCCCAGGACCTGATATCCTACATCCCAGAGTGTTGAAAGAGCTAGCTATGCAGATAGTGGATGCATTGGTGATCATCTTACAACATTCGATAGATTCGGGTTCCTGGAGATTGGAAGGTAGCAAATGACACCCCACTATTTAAGAAGGGAGGGAGAGAGAAAACAGGGAATTACAGATCTGTTAACATTACGTTAATCGTTCGGAAAATGCTAGAATCTATTCGAAAGGATGTGATCAATGGGCACTTGGATAATAATGACCTGATTGGCATAGTCAACATGGATGTATGAATAGGAAATCCTGTTTAAGAACCTGTTGGTGCGGGAAGTGAGTGAGTGGGAATGGCCTGGAAATCACTGCCTACGAGGGTGGTGGAAGCAGAGATGGTGAATGATTTCAAAAAGATATTGGATGGATACTTGAGGGAAATAAACTTGCAGGAATGTGGAGACAGCTGGGGAATGAGACTGTCTGGATTTATCTACAAAGAGCAGGCATAGACTCGATGGGACAAATGGCCTCATTCTGTGCTGAAATGACGATGACTCTAAGACTCTCTGACAGGGGAATACTATTACTAATGATTTCCTATACTGGGAAAGTTTCTAATGGACTGGGCAGTATCACCCTGTTGAACCCCGTGATCTAAGTGAAATGTTTGATGCCCCAGAACATGGTTAACAAATGTTCTTCACAAACGGAGTAAACCAGTTCAGACCCATTCACAATTCTGGAGTCATTCACAATGGGAAGTAGTTTCTCCTGGTTTTCTCTACATAGGACAGCAGCTAGGCTTTTCACTGTGTCCCCCATCGCCATGTCAGACGAATGAAGTCTTGTCAGAGTTAAGTGAGATAAGACACGTTGCCTGGGCGAAAGCTGTCTTCATTCGTGTTACTGCTTCAATCCAACCGGGTTAAACCTGGTCATCATCACCATTAGGTAGTTCATAAAGAGGAGTCACAGTCTCTGCAAATCGAGGGATGAGGGTCCACTGATACCCCACAAGCCTGAGGATAGGACAGAGGGCAGTCTTTGAGGTGGGCAGGGGTAGACACTGGATGAGGGTCCATTGATAGCCCACCTGCCTGAGGATAGGACAGAGGGCATTCTTTGAGGTGGACAACGATAAACATTGGATGAGGGTCCATTGATAGCCCACCAGCCTGAGGATAGGACAGAGGGCAGTCTTTGAGGTGGGCAGGGGTAGACACTGGATGAGGGTCCATTGACAGCCCACCAGCCTGAGGATAGGACACAGGGCAGTCTTTGAGGTGGACAGGGGTAGACACTGGATGAGGGTTCACTGATGCCCCACCAGTCTGATGATAGGACACAGGGCAGTCTTTGAGGTGGACAGGGGTGGACACTGGATGAGGGTCCACTGATGCCCCACCAGTCTGATGATAGGACACAGGGCAGTCTTTGAGGTGGACAACGATAAACACTGGATGAGGGTCCATTGATAGCCCACCAGCCTGAGGATAGGACACAGGGCAGTCTTTGAGGTGGACAGGGGTGGGCACTGGATGAGCGTCCACTGATATCCCACCAGCCTAAGGATAGAACACAGGGCAGTCTTTGAGGTGGACAGGGGTCGACACTGGATGAGGGACTAATGATACCCCGACCCTGAGGATCGGACACAGGGCAGTCTTTGAGGTGGACAGTGGTAGACACTGGA
This sequence comes from Heterodontus francisci, assembly GCF_036365525.1. Classification (NCBI taxonomy): domain Eukaryota; kingdom Metazoa; phylum Chordata; class Chondrichthyes; order Heterodontiformes; family Heterodontidae; genus Heterodontus; species Heterodontus francisci. Next base: position 113,193 of record NW_027142112.1, on the reverse strand, counting down.
TGAGGTTTCACTACACCCCACCAGCCTGAAGATAGGACACAGCGCAGTCTTTGAGGTGGATAAGGATAAACACTGGATGAGGGTCCATTGATAGCCCACCAGCCTGAGGATAGGACACAGGGCAGTCTTTGAGGTGGTCAGGGGTGGACACTGGATGAGCGTCCACTGATACCCCACCAGCCTGAGGATAGGACACAGGGCAGTCTTTAAGGTGGACAGGGTTGGACACTGGATGAGGGTCCACTGATGCCCCACCAGCCTGAGGATTGGACACAGGGCAGTCTTTGAGGTGGACAGGGGTAGACACTGGATGGTCTCCACTTGATGTTCGTCTGGGCTGGTGCAGGATGATCCAACCTGGGCACTTGGAAATTTGACACGATGTTGCACAGCTGGGCCTGAAGTGGATGGTCTTTTAGTCCAGCTCCCAAAGTTATTGCAGCAGTTCCTGTAAAAGGGTTAAATGTGTGGACATGGTCTGTGGTGATGATGACGAGATCATCAACACATTGCAGCAAGCAGGAAGACTGTGAAAAGCTCATAAGGGCCCGGCCGTACGTTATTGGGAAATAGTGGAGTTATTATGGATCCCCTTGTGACAGACATGTCCAGGTGTACCTCTGGTCCTCAGAAGTGAATGTGAATTTAAACTGTTCCTCGAGCTTTACTGGGATACTCCAATAACGATTAGAGATATCCAGGGTGGTGAAGACAGCCCTGCTGCTGGGAATCAGGGAGAGTAGGATAGGTGTCTTTCAGACATCCGGGATCACACAGGGATGACTGAGTTGAGTTTGTGATGGTCAACAGTCAGTCACCAGCTGCCATACGGTTTTCTAACCGGCCAAATGGGGCAGTTAGTAATGAATGTGTCTTTGTGAACTACACCCTGGTATAACAATGATTGATGGTGTCTGGAATATATGATATAATCTCAGCTCGGTAAGAATACTGCTTCATGGATCATGCAATGGTCAGTTAATTTCTTCAGGTCTGCTCATGTTTCCACAGTCATCTTTATGGGTTGTGAATACACTCAGCACCGACTCGAGAATCGCCTGCAGCTCAGGGTCATCAGAGGTGTCTGGTACCCACTCCTCTGATATTTTAATCAGGAATATTGAAGGTGCACTGGACACCAGAGCAGGGGTATGGTTTAATGTTCTACAGTATGCAAATATAGGGATAATCAATTACTGCTGATAACCTTTGAGCACATTACTGCCCAGTAGTCCATGTCCATTTTGTAGGATCATATAAAAGGGAGGTAGGACATTGACATGAACTCTGTTGCCACTCCTACACCACTGTAACATCTGATCTCGGGTCACAGATTAACCAAAAGGAGGTCGAAGGGTCACAAGCAATTTATTGCAGGGAAACCATTGGAAAAAAATCGGAGGGACCGGATTAATCTCCACGTCGAGAGGCAGGGATTAATCAGGGATAGTCAGTATAGCTTTGTCAAGGGGAGTTCGTGTCTAACTAAATTGATTTGATTATTTTCGAGGCGGTGACTAGGGGTGTAAATAAGGGTAAAGCAGTAGTCTACAAGGACTTCAGTAAGGCATTTGATAGTGTCTCGCATGGGAGATGTGTTAAGAAGGTAAGAGCCCATGGGATCCAGGGCAATTTGGCAAATTGGATCCAAAATTGGCTTAGCGGCAGGAGGCAGAGGGTGATGGTCAAGGGCTGTTTTTGCGAGTGGAAGCCTGTGACCAGTGGTGTACTGCAGGGATCGGTGCTGGGACTCTTGCTGTTTGTCGTGTACATTAATGATTTAGACGTGAATATAGGAGGTCAGATCAGTAAGTTCGCAGCTGACACGAAAATTGATTGTTTTGTAAATAGTGAGGAGGAAAGCCTGAGATTACAGGACCTTGTTGTACTTGTCCATAGATCACTGAAGGCAGCAGCACAGGTAGACAATGTGGTCAGGAAGACGTATGGGACACCTGCCTTTATTAGCCAAGGCGGAGAATATAAGAGCAGGGAGGTTATGATGGAATAGTATTAAACTCCAGTTCGGCCACAACTGGAGTACTGTGTATAGTTCTGGTTGCCACACTATAGGAAGGATGTGATGGCAATGGAGAGGGTGCAGAATAGATTCGCCAGGATGTTGCCTGGGCTGGAGCATTTCAGCTATGAAGAGCGACAGGAAAGGCTAGGGTTGTTTTCCTCAGAGCAGAGAAGGATGAGGGGTATCATGATTGTGGGATACAAAATTGTGAGGGGCATTGATAGGTTCGATATGAAGAATCTACTTTCCCTTAGCGGAGGGGTCAATAACCAGGGGGAGTTGATTTAAGGTAAGGGGCTGGAGATTTACAAGGGATTTGAGGAAAATAATTTTCTCCCAGAGGGTGGTTGGAATCTGGAAGGCACTGCCTTAAGAAAGGGTCGGAGCAGGAACACTCACAACATTTCAGAAGTATTTAGATGAGCACTTGAAACGCCATAGCATACAAGGCTACAGGCCAAGTGCTGGGAACTGAGATTAGAATAGTTTGGAGCTTGATGGCTGGCACAGACAGAATGGGCTGAAGGTCCTGTTTCTGTGCTGTATATCTCTATAATTCTGTGACTCTTTGAGGAGTAACAGTTCAAATAGAGCATAACATAAGAAGAGACATAGTGTACATACAACCTGTGGCAGGTGAGAATGGCTTTCAGCTATGGATCAGATGTTAGAAGCTATTATTAAAGACGTTATAGCAGGGCATGTAGAAAAAATCAAGGTGATCAGGAGAGACAACATGGTTTTGTGAAAGAGAAATCATGTTTAACCAATATATTGGAGTTCTTTGAAGAAGTAACATGTAATGTGGATAAAGGGGAACTGGTGGATCTACAGTACTTAGATTTCCAGAAGGCATTTGATAACGTGCCACATCAAACGTCATTGTGGAAAATAAAAGCTCATCATTTAGGGGGTAACATAATTGGCATGGATAGAGGATTGGCTAGCGAACAGGAAACAGAGTAGGCATAAAGGGGAAATTTTCTGGTTGGCAAGCTGCGACGATTGGTGTGCTACCGCGATCAGTGCTGGGGCCTCAACTTTTTACAATTGATATAAATGATTTTGATGAATGGACCGAAGGTATGCTTGCTAAATTTGCTAATATCTCCAAGATTGGTAAGAAGGTAAGTGCTGAAGAGGACATAAGGAGGCTACAAAGGGATATAGATAGGCTAAATGAGTGGTCAAAGAACTGGCAAATGGAGTATAATGTGGGAAAAGGTCAAACTGTCCATTTTGGCTGGAAGACTTCACTGTTACCTCGAGACTTGGTCTGTGCATGTCCACTGTCCGCCTGTGTTATACACTCTCAGCTGAACATACATTCAGCAGCACCAGGAAGCCCCTCTAGTGTTATTTAAAAGGACCGGGCATCCAACTTACAGGTGAAGGGCTTTCGACTTGCTTCTGCTATTGTAAAGTTAGTGGAGGTGCTGTGGATGGTTTTCTGGAGGTTGTGTTGTGAGCTGCTGCAGGCATTCACGGAGGACAGAGGATTTGGTGACCCAACTCTGGACGATGTATGTGGACTGTAGTTACAGTGTCTCTGGGTCCGTAACATGACCAACAAATGGAGCAGAGGCTGAATAGAGGGGAAGCTCTGCAAAGAACAGGGGGAGGGGGCTCTGCCCTACCCAAATCGGGTTTTCCAAGAGCAAAACGAGCAATGGTCCTAATACCGAGCCCTGGGGAACACCACTGTATACTCACATCGATTCTGAACAACAACCTTTCACCACTTCTCTCTGTTTACTGTTCATTAGCCAATGTTAAATCCACACTGTCACTGTCCCTTTAATCCATGGGGTTCAGCTTTTCTAACCTGTCTGTTGAATGTCACTTGATCAAACACCTTTTGAAAGATCATATATATAACTTTAATCACACCACCATCATCAACTCTCTCCATTGTTTCACGAAAGAACTCCACCAAGTTTACCTCAGCACCACCTCTCTCCACTCCTCCACTGTTGTTAAATTATCAGACTGCTTATCCGACATCCAGTACTGGATGAGCAGAAATTTCCTCCAATTAAATATTGGGAAGACTGAAGCCATTGTTTTCACGCCCCACTCCAACTCTGTTCCCTTGCTATTGATTCCATCCCTCTTCCTGTATCAGTCGAAGATTCAGACAATTTGTTTTGCAGCCTTGGTGTCACATTTGATCACAAAATGAGCTTTAACCTCATTTTCAGGATATCATTGCAACCGCCTATTTCCACCTCAGTTAGAGCGCCGACTTCACCCCTGTCTCAGCCTATCTGCTGCTGAAACTCATTCATGCTTTCCTTACCCCGAGACATGACTACTCCAACACACTCCTCTCTGATTTCCCGCCTGCTGCTCTCTGTTAACTTAATGTCCTCCAGAACTCTGTTGCCAGCTCCTAAATCGTGCCAAGTCCGGTGCACATGTCACTGACCGACTTTGACTCCTGATCAAGTATTGTCTTTATTTAAATTCTCAACTTATTTTTCCTCCATGACCTCGCCCCCGTCCTGTCTCTGTAAGATCCGTCCCCACAACCCTTCAATATATCTGTGCTCCTCTAATTCCAGCCTCTTGTGCATCCCTGATATTAACTGTTCCACCATTGGTGACCACACCTTCAGTTGCCTGGGCTCCAAGCTCTCGAATACCCTCCTTGTACCTCTCCACCTCTCCATCCCGCCACCTCTCCACCACCCTTTCCTCATTTAAGACACCCATTAAAACCTATCTCTTTAACCACGCTTTTGGTCCTCTGACCTAATAATTTCTTATATCTCTCCGTATCATGTTTTGTTTTATAATGAAGCATCTTGGGATGTTTTATTACATTAAAGGCACTATATAAAATACCTTGTTGTTGTTGTCGTTTGCCAGATATGATTTGGAATTCGCATTTGCATGCTGCTTCTCAGTTATTATCCCTTTTTGAGCAGGGCATACTTATCTCCTGGTTGTGACCTTTAGAAATTTCCAAACACCGACATTAGATTGACTGGTCAGTAAATACAGGTTTTACCCCATCTCTCCTTTTTTAAACATGCTGCAACATGTACAACCCTCCTATCCTCTGTTATCACTCCCATATCCAAGGAGGATCAGAAGACTCTGTCCAGGGCCTATGCTACTTCCACATTTCCTTTCCGCAGTAACCCTCATACATCCCATACAGATCGAGTAAATGTTCTACTTTTTTGAGGTACAAAAAGTGTTGGATGGGAAGTGGTTAACAGAACCTGTTTGTTCAGTGACTGTCGTCAATGACAGTCTCCATGGACCCTAATTGTGTCACTGGAGGTTTTCCATCTTCTATTAATAAGGGATTCCTTTCAAGGTTTAATACCATTGTGCCAGTGGATCGTCAGCTTCACCACTTACAGGCATCAGCAGCACCAGAGAGAGGGAGAGGATAGATCAGAACCTGAGAACAATAGATTGGAATGTTACAACAATGGGTCAGAATCTGAGAACAGTGGAATGGAATGTTACAAATGTGGGCAGAGGATTATCATGGCCTCTTTACATACTTTCTACGTATGATTCGCTGTCTTTAACATCCCAGATCTATTACACACTGTTGATTATACAACACATTTACTATCCCATCCTTGCTATTGTTGGTGTCCCTGGTAAGTTTGTCAATTTTACAAACCATTGTTAACTGCGTTACTGTTACTGGAATTTACTCTGCCCTCCTTACTGCTGCTGTTATTCCTGGTGAATCTCTGTCTCCAGCTTTTAGCTCAACAATCATTGCTCATGATATTATAGTTCTCGTAATTTATTCTCATCTTTCCTGTTGTACTGCCCTGCGATGTCTTTATTTCCACAAATAAGATCTGTAAACCCTGATTCACTGAAATACTGTTCAGGTAATTCTGTTTTTTTTTCTCTGAAGCCCGAAGCCAATGTTATTGGTCTCCATAAGAAATTGTGTCCCATATCTGTGAACGACATACTCCAAGTCCAATGTTTGAGGCTGAACCAGACTGTTTGCTACCTCTGTGTTCTATCTAAACCTGAGCTGTGTTCATCTCCATATTCTCCCCATCACAAACCCTGTCGACTACCACCTCTGTAATAACACCCATCTTCACCTCTGCCTCAGCCCATCTGCTGCATAAACCCTCATCTGTGCCTTTGTTAAATCCACACTTGACTATTGCATTTCTATCCTGGTCATCCTCCCAGTTATGAACCCCCCATAAATCACAGACCATCCATAACTCTGCTGCCTGTATCCTAACTCTCACCAAATCCTGATCACCCATCACCCCTGTGCTCACTGATCTACAACGGCTCCCAGTCTGGCAGCACCTTCACTTTAATATTCCCATTCTTCTGTTAGAATCACTCCATAGCCTCACACCTCCAATTAGTCCAATTCCCCTCTTCATTCCTATTCCATTTCCAGGTCCCCCTTTAAAGTGAATTTCATTCCCTCTCTATCTCTCCCTGGTGTTGATTTTCAGCTCTGTAGCACCACTGTTGCCCACACAATGGAAGTCTGGATCCACAAAAGGGTGTGAGATGAGCTAAAGCCACTTCTGGTGTGGCCTGCACACTGCTTCGTGCTGTGCCCGGGTGTACATTGTGTGTACGAGTAGCATGAGGAGTTGTGGAATGTCACATCAAACTTCTATTCCAGCAGCTTTGATGTACATCTTTGAAACGTGGACTGTGCATGTTAACTGACCGCCTGTGTTGGTCACTTTCAGCTAAACATACATTCAGCAACACAAGAAACCTCATCTAATGCCATTGAAAATTTATAGGCAGTTAACCTACAGGTGAAGGGCTTTTGACTTCCTTCAGCTATTGTAAAGTTAGTGGAGGTGCTGTGGATGGTTTTCTGGAGGTTGTGTTGTGAGCTGTGCAGACATTCAGGGACGACAGAGGATTTGATAACCCAACACTGGACGAGGTATGGCGACTGTAGTTACAGTGTCTCTGTGTCTGTAACATGACAAACAAATGGAGCAGAGGCTGCAGAGAGGGGAAGCTCTGTAAAGTGGGAGGAGGTGGGGGCTCTGCCCTACATACCTCTTGTTTTCCAACAGCAAAAACAGCAGTGGTCCTAATGCCGAGCCCTGGGGAACACCACTGCATACTCACATCGAGTCTGAACAACAATCTTTCACCACTTCTCTCTGTTTACTGTTCCTTAGTCAATGTTATATCCACACTGTCACTGTCCCTTTAATCCATGGGGTTCAGTTTTCCTAACCTGTCTATTGAATGTCACTTGATCAAACACCTTTTGAAAGTCCATATATATAACTTCAATCACACCACTCTCATCAACCCTCTCCATTGTTTTATCAAAGAACGCCATCATGTTTACCTCACCACCACCTCTCTCCACTCCTCCACTGTTGTTAAATTATCAGACTGCTTATCCGAAATCCAGTTCTGGATGAGCAGAAATTTCCTCCAATTAAATATTGGGAAGACGGAAGTCATTGTTTTCACTCCCCACTCCAACTCTGTTCCTTGCTATTGATTCCATCCCTCTCCTTGGTAACACTCTGAGATTGAGGCAGTCTTTTTCAAACCTCGGTGTCACATTTGGGACAACATTAATAGGCACACACACAAATGTGGGATAATTATGGAAGACCAGCACGGATTTGTTAAGGGAAAATGGTGTTTTACTAACTTGCTGGAGTTTCTGAAGAGGTGAAATGGAAGATTGATGACGGCAATGCTGTTGATCTGCTGTAAATGGAATTCCAAAAGGCATTTGATAAAGCGTCACACAACAGACTTGTGAGCAAAGTTGTCACTCATCGAATAAAAAGGACAGTACCAACATGAAACTAAATTGGTTGAGTGACAGGAAACAGAGTGTCGTGATTATTGGATGCTTTTCGGGCTGGAGAAAGGTTTGTAGTAGAATCAAACAAAATACTGCAGATGCTGGAAATGTGAAATTAAAACAGAAAGTGATGGAAATACTCAGCACGTCTGGCAGCATCTGTGGAGAGAGAAGAAGTGTTAATGTTCCAGGTGTGAGATCTTTCATCAGACGTGGCAAAGGTTAGAAATGTAATAGGTTTTAAGCAAATAAAGTAGAGGTATTGGGGAAAACACAAGGACAGAAATGTGAAAAGTAGAGCTGGAGGGGCGGGTGGAGGGTGTTGAAATAAGAAGCGACTGGAATCTCGGTGTCATGCTTTTGGACTGAATGGAGGTGCTGCACAATGTGGACACCCAATCTGCCTTTTACCTGAGGCGGTGTTCCAGTGAACAGCAACGTCAGCTCGAGGAACAGCACGTCATTGTCCGATTAGGCACTCTTCAGACTTCCAGAGTGAACATTGAGTTCAATAATTTCAGATCAAGACTGGTTCTTTTAATTATTTTGCTTTATCATTTTTTTTGCCATTTCCTGGCCTTAAACATGATTTTTTTATGTTGCTGCTTTTGGCTAGGGCTGTTCATTATTATATATTTAACACCCTCTCTGCACTAACGTTTTGTCTTTCACCACACCACAAGCACACTCTCTTTGCCTTTGCCCCATGACCTCCTTGTCAGTTAATCTCTCTGACCCTCTGTCTTATCAACACCTCTTTTTTCTCTTTTGCCCCAACCTTGCTTTATTTCCTTACCTTTGTCAATTCTGATGAAAGGTCACAGGCCTGAAACGTTAACTCTGCTTCACTCTCCACAGATGCTTCCAGACCTGCTGAGTCTTTTCAGCACTTCTTGTTTTCATTTAAGACTTGTAGTGGAGTTCCCCAGGGATCAATGCTGGGATCGTTTCTCTTCCTGACAAATATTAATGACATAGACCTTGGTGTACAGGGCACAATTTCAAAGTTTGCAGATGATTCAAAACTCGGAAGCATTGTGAACTGTGAGGAGGATAGTGTAGAAATTCAAACGGACATAGACAAGTTGGTGGAATGGACAGACAGGTGGCAGATGAAGTTCAATGTGGAGAAATGTGATGTGATTCATTTCGATAGGAAGAACATGGAGAGGCCATATAGAATAAATTGTACAACTCTAAAGGGTGTGCAGGAGCAGAGGACCTGGGTGTATATATGCATAGGTCATTGAAGGTGGTTGAACAGGTTGAGAGAGAGCGGTTAATAAACCAGACAGTATCCTGGGCTTTATTAACAGCAGTATGGAATACAAAAGCAAAGAGGTTATTTTGAACTTGTATGAGACACTAGTTCGGCCTCAGTTGCAGTATTCTGTCTAGTTCTTGGCACCACACTTCAGGTAACGTGAAGACATTGGAGAGTGTGAAAAAACATTCACAAGAATGGTTCCAGAGATGAAGAATATCAGTTATGAAGAGAGACTGGAGAACTGGGAACATTTTCCTTAGAGAAGAGAAGGCTGAGAGGAGATTAGAAAAAAAGGTGTTCACAATTATGAGGTGTCTGGACAGAGTGGATAGAGTAAAACTGTTCCCACTCCTGAAAGGTTTTGAAACGAGAGGGCAAAGAATTAAAGTAATTGGTAAAAGAAGCAGATGTTGACATGAGGAAAAATTTTTCACACAGCGACTGCTTAAGATCTGGAATGCACTGCCTGAGAGTGTGGTGGAGGCAGATTCAATCGAGGCATTCAGGAGGAAATTGGATAGCTGTCTGAAAAGGAAAATTGTACAGAGTTACAGGGAGAAGACAGGGAAGCGGTACTAGATAAATTGCTCTTTTGGACAGCCAGTGCAGACACGATGGACTGAATGGCCGCCTGTAACAATTCTGTGATTCTGTGACAGTTGACCACAAAATGAGCTTCCACCGTTATATTCATGCCATCAGTATCACCACCTATTTCCACTTCAATAACATCGCCTGACTTCACCCCATCTTAACTCATCCGCTGCTGAAGCTCTCAGTCATGCTTTCATTACCTGTAGCCTGGACTATTCGAATTCATTCTCCCACATTCTACCATCTGTAAACTTGAGGTCATCTAAAACTCTGCTGCCTGTGCCTTAACTCACAGCAAGTCTCATTCCCCGATCACTGACCGACATCAGCTCACAGTCAAGCAATGTCTTGATTTTAAAATTCTCATTCTTGTTTTCCAATCCCTCCATTGCCTCACCCCTCACTAACTCTTTAATCCCCTCCAGCCCCACAAACCTCTGAGATATCTCTGCTCCTCTAATTCTGGCCTCTTGTGCATCCCTGATTTTAATTACTCCACCTTCAGTTGCCTTGGCCCAAGGCTCTGGAATACGCTCCCTTCACAGCTCCATCTCTCCATCTCTCCACCTCGCTTTTATCCTTGAAGACACTCCTTTAAAACTTGCCTCTTTGACCAAACATTTGGTCACCTAACCTTGGTGATTCAGTGTTATACTTTGTTTCACAATGCTGCTGTGAAGTACCTTGGGATAAGTTCTTGCTGAACTTTGCCAGACATGAATTGTCATTAGCATATCCATGTGGCTTGAAATTTATTATGCTATGCTTTTCCAAGCAAATAATATTTCTGTCCTGGGTTGTGAAATTTCACCACCACTGACGTCAGATTGACTGGACAGTACAGGGTTTACCACATCCCTCCTTTTTGTAAACTAGGTGTATAATTTGCAGCCCTCAAGTGCTCTGTCATCACTCCTATATCCAAAGAGAATTGGCAGATTCTGTGCAGTGCTTCTTCCATTTGCACCATTCCTTCTCTCACCAACCCTCAGAATTCCCATCCAGACCGGGTAAATGTTCTAGTTTATTGTGATACAAAAATTGTTGGATTGAAAGGGGTTAACTGAACCTGTTTGTTCAGTGACTGCAATTAATGTCAGTCTCCATGGACCCTAATTGTGTCACTGGAAGATTTCCCTCTTCTACTAATAAGGTGCTCCTTTCAATGTGTTATCACATAGTGTCAGTGGAAGTTTCACATCACTTCCGGCACTAACAGGGATCAGCGGCTCTGGAGAGAGGGAGAGGAAAGATCAGAATCAGAGTACAATAGATTGGAATGTTACAACAATGAGCAGGAGTTTCATCTGGGAGTTTAACTTTCTTTCTGCAGATTATGATCAGTTCTCATTAAACAGTCGGATCCATTACTCACTGAGGAATATTCAGTACATTTACTACCCATTCCTGGCTATTATTGGTGTCCCTAGTAAGTCTCTGTATCTAGCTATTAATTCTATAAACCATGTTTAACTGCATTACCATTCTTGTCATTTCCGCTGCCCTCCTTGCTGCTGTTGTTATTCCTGGCAAATTTCTGTCCCCAGATATTAGCTCTATAAACCATTGCTATGTGCATTAGAGTGCTTGTAATTTACTCTCCCATCTTTGCTGTCCCTGGTAAGTCTCTATTTCCTGCTATGAGATCTGTAAAATTTGTTTCACTGAAATAATGTTCTTGCTATTTAAATTTGGGAAGAGTGTAGTTGTCACTGGTCTCCATAAGAAATTCGATCCACTATCCATGAACCACAATCTCCTCATAGCTAAATATCTGAGGCTGAACCAGACAGTTTGCAACCTCTGTGTTCTATTTAAATCTGAGCTGAGTTCATCTCCATATTCTCACCAACCCTGCCTACTACCACCTCTGTACTAACACACATCTCCACCTCTGCCTCAGCCTATCTGCTGCATAAACATTCATCTGTGCCTTTGTTAAATACACACTTGACTATCCCAATTCTATCCTGGTCACCCTCCCATTTATAAACCTCTATAAACCACAGCACGTCCAGAACTCTGCTCCCTGTATTCTAACTCACACCAATCCCGATCACCCATCACCCTTGTGCTCACTGATTTACATTGACTCCCAGTCTGGCAGCACCTTAATTTTATTATTCTCATTCATGTGTTTGAATCCCTCCATGGCCTCACCCCTCCAGTTAGTCCCATTCCCCTGACAGTTCCCATATTCCTTTTGAACCTCTAGTATTTTCTTCAATTAGCTTTAAAAATAAACTTCACCCCCTCTTTATTCTACCACTGACCACGGTTTTCAGCTCCACAGCTCCACAGGGCCCAACGTCATGGACGCTTGGATCCATAAAAAGGTATGAGCTGAGCTGCCGGTCACTTCCAGTGCTCCATGCTGGACAGGGATTTGGCGCTGGACAGGGATTTAGATCGGGTTTATCAAGCATGTGCTGGTAGTGTGAGGAAGGGTCTGAATATGGTGCCAATCAGCCATTCCAGCAGCTTTGATGTGTGACTTTGAAACTTGGCCTGTGCACGTCCACTGACCACCTGTGTTAGTCACTCTCAGCTGAACATATATTCAGCAGCACGAGGAGCCCCTCTCGTGTTATTTAAAAGGACCAGACATCCAACTTACAGGTGAGGGGCTTTTGAATTACTTTTGCTATTGTAAAGTTAGTGGAGGTGCTGTGGATGATTTTCTGGAGGTTGTGTTGTGAGCTGCTGCAGACATTCAGGGAGGACAGAGGATGTGGTGACCCAAGACTGGACGAGGTATGAGAGCACGTTTCCTACCTTACCTGCCCCAGGAGCAGTGTGTGAGGTGACTCTGATTCAAAAAGGAGTTAGTCACAGAGCTGTGTCACCTCCTGCAACACATGGAGCCTCACACCAGAGTGATGACGGAGCTGTCAGTGGACGTTAAGATCGCAGTTTCATTGAAACTCTATGTATTTGGATATTTCCACGCAGGAGCAGGAGACATATCCAGTATTGAGTAGTAGAGGTTGATGGAGTTCAGAAGAGTGAGGGAGGGATCTCATAGAAACCTGCAGAATATTAATCAGTCTGGACAGACTAGATGCAGGAAGGATGTTCCCGATGTTGGGGTGTCCAGAACCAGGGGCAACAGTCTAAGGATAAGGGGTAAACCTTTCAGGACTGAGATGAGGAGAAATTTCTTAACTCAGAGAGTGGTGAGCCTGTGGAATTCGCTACCACAGGGAGCAGTCGAGGCCAAAACATTGTATGTTTTTAAGAAGGAGTTAGATATAGCTCTTGGTTCTAAAGGGATCAAAGGATATGGGGGGAAAGATTACTGAGTTGGATGATCAGCGATGATCATAACGAATGGCGCAGCAGGCTCGAATGACCGAATGGCCTACTTCTGCTCCTATTTTCTATGTTTCTATGTTTCCCTGCTTTTGTATCCTTGCCTCCAAGATCTGATATGTTTTGCTAAACACTCTCCTAATATGTCCTGCCACCTGCAATGATAAATGCATATGGAGCCCCAGGTCCCTCTGCTCCTGCACAATGTTCAGAACTGTGTCATTAAGTCTATATTGCCGTCCTATTCCTTCGGGCATAAGGCATCACTTCACACTCCTCTGTACTAAATTCCACCTGCCATTTCTCTGTTAATTCTGCTGGATTGTCGATATCCTGTTGCAAGCAGTTTGTCTCATCCTCAGTGTTTGCCACGCGTCCAAGTTCGGTGTCATTGGCAAGCCTTGAAATTCTGCTCTGGATTCCAAGATCCAAGTCATTTATATATAGCAAAAAAAAAAGTGGTCCTAGCACTGACCCTTGGGGAACATCACTGCCTACCATCCTCCAGTCTGATAAACAACCATTTAACACTACTCACCCTTTTCTTTCCATCAATCAATATTTGATCCAATTGGATGCTAATCCATGTGATTCAATTTTGTTATCCAACATTTTAGAACATAGAACATAGAACAGTACAGCACAGTACAGTCCCTTCGGCCCACGATGTTGTGCCGAACCTTTAACCTACACTAAGATCAAACTACCTACACACCCTTCATTCTACTATCATCCATGTACCTATCCAAGAGTCGCTTAAATGTCCCTAATGTATCTGCTTCTACTACCGCCGCTGGCAGTGCGTTCCACGCACCCACCACTCTCTGTGTAAAGAACCTACCTCTGACATCTCCCCGAAACCTTCCTCCAATCATCTTAAAATTATGCCCCCTGGTGATAGCCCTTTCTGCCCTGGGAAAATGTCTCTGACTTTCCAATCTATCTATGCCTCTCATCATCTTGTACCCTCTGCCAAGTTACCTCTCATCCTTCTTCGTTCCAATGAGAAAAGACCTCGCTCCCTCAATCTTTCTTCGTAGGACATGCCCTCCAGTCCAGGCAGCATCCTGGTAAATCACCTCTGCACCCTCTCTAAAGCTTCCACATCCTTTTGTGTGGTACTTCATCAAACGCTTTCTTAAAATCCATGTAGACCATCCACCACATTCTTTTCATCAACCTGCTCTGTTACTTCATCAAAATAAATTGAATTAGTTCATGAAAGCATGATCTGGTTTTTAAAAATCCGTGCGGACAACCCTTAATTAACTCAAACATCTCCTCGTGTGTTTTGATTTTTTTCCCGCTGATTTCGTTTCCAAAACCTTCCTCATCACTGATGTTAAACTAACTGACCAGTAGTTACGAGGCCTGTGTGTTGTCCATTCCCATTGATAATTCTGGGAGGTGAGGGTGACCATCTATGTCATCGTTTTTTCGCTCAGCAGGGGGAAGCAGAATGAGAGATCCCGTGGCTTTGTCAGGATAGCGGGAATCCTGATGGTGTTGGTGTCTCTGCGGGGGCCCCATGTCAATGGGGAGAGATACAGGAACTGAAAGAGCTCTCACTCCATTAAAGTACAGTTGGTGTGCGAGCATGCCCAGTACATCATGTTGGTGAATGTTCACTACCCTGTCAGCAGCCACCACACCTTCATTCTGAAGCAGTCAGCCATTCTCAACACTTAGGGCTTCCATACAGAACCAGAATGTGGCTCCTCGGAGGCAAAGAAAAAAACCGTCTAGACACAGCTCATGTTTCTACATCCCTAAACCACCTACCACCGCCACCCAACCTCCCACAATTAACATGTGTATAATGTGAGCAATGGAGTCACCAGGAACATGGTGGGACAGACCATCGGTGTGATGAAGCAATGCTTTCAATGTCTGAACCGCACGGGGAGAGCCCTCCAGTACACACTGGAGCAGGTGTCCAAGTTCATGGTGTTCTGCTGCACCCTTCATATCATCACCATCATGAGGACACAGTCATTGGCACCAGGAATACGGAGGACACCTCAGGAGGAGGAGGAGGACGCAGGGAGGATATTTCCTGGACGCCTTCGAACTAGACAAGCTGTCGGAGAGTCCCTGCTAAGATTTTGTTTCCCATAGGACAACTTCCCTTTCCCACCATGGATCCCCCATTCTCCACCATTTCACCCATCTGAGATGCCCCATCACAGTGTCCCCTTGGTCACCATCCTGTAATAAAAACCACCAACATAAACCTTTTCAGTAACATCTTTATCCAACAACACATCCAATTATACAAAAGGAAAATGGAACTATTCACCCTTGTATATTCCCTTAGTCTCTGTCTTGTGCGTTCCCTCGATTTGCCTCGTGCTCCCCAGTGTTTCCCTAGTGACTGCAGCATGGCTGGTGGAAGATTGCTGACTTTCATTCGGGGAGACTGCAGATAACCTTGCAGGACGTCCTCGAGCAGCTCTGGGCCTTGAGGGCTTCGATTCAAACTGTACCACCTCGACATAGGCAGCAGCCCAGTAATGTTCTGATCTGAGTCCTGTGTATTATAACACGTTTGTGACCTCGCTGTCCGGGAGCTGCCACATGCACTATCCTTTCCCCCTGCCCTGGCTGCAGTTCGTGCGTGTTCGATGAATCAGCATGTGCAGATTCCGACTCTATACCAGCCTCTAAGGCACACACAGTGGAAGTATTTGAGCTGGAGGCTGTCAGTATCAGACTAAGTGATGGGGCTTCACCATCAGTCCTGTGCTGATGCTCTCTGTCTGTCTCCTGGAGCTGCTGTGACTGGGAAGCTGGCAGTTTTGGGGTACCATTGGGAAGTGTAAAATCAGAAGGGTCGTATTGGGATGAGAGATTGTGGGTGGGTTGGAAAGCAGGAGGTCCATGATCCCACCATCTCCAGCTTGTACATCATCCCAGACAGCAGGATGGGGGGGAGGTGGGAGTTAAGAAGGGGCATAAGGCAGGAACATAGCATCATCCTGAATGCTCTCGGTGATGCCGGATGCCACGGGCTCTGTCACTGCCGGTCCCATGATGTGAAGAATCATCTCCTCCCTCAAGCTCAGGGGATGAAGGTATGCCTGGTCACTCGCCGGTTCACTTGCTGCTCCCTGTGATTATGGGTCACCTTGTCCTGCAAGAAAGAAGGCAGAATATTAATGATTGTGTTGCACTGTGTTTTGATGATGTGCCTGCCATAGCTGAATAGCTGTAGGTAATTGGAGGCAGTGAGAGGTGGGTGTGAGGCTGCTATCAGTACAAGGTGTCTGAGGCTGAGGTGGAGAATGTGAATGTTAGGTGTGAGTCCTGAGTGTTAGGGACTGCTGATGGGTGAGTGATGGGGGTGTGGTGCATTGAGCAGTGTGAGAGGTTGGTGATGTTGGGGGAGGAGATGCCATTTGGAGATTAATTCAATGACATTGACCACCCGGATGAGCTCATTAAACTTCTTCTGGCTCTGCTGCCAGATTCTCGTGGCGAGAATTCTTGCATTGACCTCCCTGGCCACCTTCACCGATTCCCTTCGGAGGACGTTCCTTGAGAGTCTCCACCCCACCACACGGAAACAGAGCCTCTCTCCTCCTGTCACCCTTCGTAACTAAGACATCCATCCCCACATCCGTGAACCGCAGAAACCTCTGTTGCAGTGTGCTATTTACCTTGTCTCCAATTGCAGAATTTACAGTGAGCACCAGCAGCCTCCAGTGAATCAGTGCATCACCTCTTTAAGAGGGACAGACTGCGTTTAAAAGCTGAGCCTGGCTGAAACATGTGTCAGCCTCACACACCTTTAGGGCCCTGTTAAGCATCCAGACAGACAGCAGCGCAGGTAACCCGGGGTGGCACGTAGAATTCATGGAAATGAGGAGGCAGCAGGAAGTGTGTTTGTCACCTGCCTCAACAGGAACGGGCACGGGCAGATCATGATCCCTCTGCCCAAAAACACGACGTACTCTCTATTTCTATTTGCTGTTCTCTCTTTCACACTTTCTCACACTCTGTCTTTCTCTCTCTCTTCACTCACTTTCTCTTGCTCAAAAAATAAGAGATTGATGCAGCACAGAAGAAGGCTATTCGGCCCTTTGTGTCTGTGCTGTCTCTTCGAAAGAGCCTTCTAATTAGTTCCTCTTTCCTCTTCTTTCCCCAGATTCCTGTTTTTCTTTTCCTTTTCAAGTATTTGATAAATTGCCTTTTGAATGATATTATTGAATCTGCTTCCACCATGTTTTCAGCCAGTGAATTCTAGATCCCAACAACTCGCTGTGGAAGAAAATTCTCCTAATTTCACCTCTGGTTTTTTGTCATTTACCTTCAGTCTGTGTCTTCTTAATACTGAACTTCAGATTTTTGGATTTAGATATACAGCACTCGAACAGGCCCTTCGGCCCACCGAGTCTGTGCCAACCATTAGCCACCCATTTACATTAATCCTGCACTAATCCCATATTCCTACCACATCCTCACCTGTCCCTATATTCCCTTACCACCTACTTATACTAGGGGCAATTTATAATGGCCAGTTTACCTATCAACCTGCAAGACTTTTGGCTGAGGGAGGAAACCCACAAACTCCACACAGGCAGTACCCATAATATGAGGCTGCAATGCTAACCACTGCACCACTGTGCCGCCCCTGTTTCTGACACTGGAAACAGTTTCACATTGATTACCTTATCAAAACCCTTCATAATTTTGAATTTTATATCAAATCTCCCCTTACCTATCACTGCTCTAATGAGAACAATCCCAGCTTTTCGAATCTATCCACGTAACTGTATTCGCAGATCCCTGGTACCATTCTCGTAATTCACCTCTGTATCTTCACTACGTCCTTGACATCCTTACCAATGTGTGGTGATCAGAATTGGACACAATTCTCCATCTGGGACCTAACCAATGATGTATAAATATCAGCATTTCCTCCTGGGTTTTATTACTCTGTGTCTCTCTCTCTAACACCAAGGACACTGCATGCTACTATCTAAGATCTGTGTGTTTACACCCTAGGTCTCTCTAATCATGCACTCACTCTATAATGGCACCATTTATTTTATTTTTTTTCTTCTCATACTTCCTACCCAAATGTCTCACTTCACATTTCACGGTGTTAAATTCCATCTGCCATGTTCCTGCCCATTTTACCTGTCAGTCTCTGTCCTCCTGAAGTCTGTTACTATCCTTCTCACTGTTTATTAACATTTCTGAGTTTCCTTCCATCTGTAAACTTGGACATTACCCCCTCTGTACACAAGCCCACTGCATTAGCATGCAACACCAGGGATCCCAACAGTCACCCTGGGAAACCCCACTGTGTACTTCGCTCCAGCTGAAAAGCAGCCATTATTCCCTACTCTCTGATACCTGTCACCTAGGTAATTTCTTGCATGCTGAGATTGAAAAAGAAAAAAAAAGGACTTCCATTTATGTAGCGCCTTTCATGACAACTGCATGTTCCAAAGCGATTTACAATCAACGTATACTTATAATGCCGACTCACTCTTGTACTGTCGGAAAAAGGGCAGCCAATTTTCGCACAGCAAGATCCCACAAGCAGCAATGTGATAATGACCAGATCTGTTTTTATGATGTTGCTTGATGGATAAATATTGTCCAGGCCACAGGGAATAATTCCCCTGATCTGCTTCTAAATAATCCCAAAGGATCATTATCATCCACCTGAGATGGCAGATGGGGCCTTGGTTTAACGTTTCATTCGAAAGACTGCTCATCTGATAGCGCAATACTCCCTCAGTACTGTCGCTGCAGTGTTAGCCTTGATTCTTGTGAAAAAGTCATTTCATGACACTTGATCCTGGAAGCTTGTGACTGAAAGGGGAGAGAGCTACAAACTGAGCCCCGGCTGACTTTGGCCCTTTAATCCCATGTGTTTCTTATTGGGTCACACGGCTGTTATATAGTACTTTATCAAACACCTTTTGAAACGATAGGAAAATTGTAAAATTACAGGCAGGAAAAGTCATAGAAACATATAATAGCATTGCATGGAAGGGGGTCATTTGGTCTATGAAGTCTGTGCTGGCTCTTTTGATGAGTTTCCAGTGAGTTCCACACCCTGGATCTTTCCCAGATCCTTGAACGTTTCCCCTTAATATCTAACCAAATCACTTTTTGAACCTACTTTTGAATCTGTATCCTTCAGCCTATCATACAATAATTTGCAAATCCGAAACAAAAATTGCATTAAAATAATCCTCATGTCAACTCTGCTTCTTTTTTCCAATCACCATAAATCTATGTCCTCTGGTTAATGGCCCCTCATACATTAGAAACATTATATAATTTACATAAACCCTTCATGATGTTAAATATCCCTATCTGATCACCTTGTAAATGTCCCTGCTCCAAGGAAAACAATCGCAGCTACATAACTGTAATCCCTCATTCCTGGAAAAGTTCCAGTGAAACTCTTCTGTCCCCTCTCCAAGGTTTCATGTCCTTCCTAAAGTGTGGTTTCCAGTATTGGACACAATACTCCAGATGGAGCCGGACTAGTCTTTTCTATAGGGTTAACACAATATCCTGGCCAGTCTACTCTGTGTCTCTATTAATCAAGCCGAGTAATCTATTTGCTTTGTGAACTGTTTGTTAACCTGTCCAGCTACTTTCAAAGATTGCATACAAACACCTCAGGTCTCTCTGTTACTCTCAATAGCTTTAAAGTTGTGCCATTCAGCTTGTATTATCCCTGGTCATTCATCCGGAAGAAAATGGGCTTATCAGTGATAGGCAACATGGTTTTGTGCAGGGAAGGTCATGTCTTACCAACTTAATAGAATTCTTTGAGGAAGTGACAAAGTTGATGGATGAGGGAAGGGCTGTAGATGTCATATACATGGACTTCAGTAAGGCGTTTGATAAGGTTCCCCATGGTAGGCTGATGGAGAAAGTGAAGTCGCATGGTGCCCAGGGTGTACTAGCTAGATGGATAAAGAACTGGCTGGGCAACAGGAGACAGAGAGTAGCAGTGGAAGGGAGTTTCTCAAAATGGAGACGTGTGACCAGTGGTGTTCCACAGGGATCCGTGCTGGGACCACTGTTGTTTGTGATATACATAAATGATTTGGAGGAAAGTATAGGTGGTCTGATTAGCAAGTTTGCAGACGACACTAAGATTGGTGGAGTAGCAGATAGTGAAGGGGACTGTCAGAGAATACAGCAGAATATAGATAGACTGGTGAGTTGGGCAGATAAATGGCAGATGGAGTTCAATCAGGGCAAATGCGAGGTGATGCATTTTGGAAGATCCAATTCAAGAGTGAACTATACAGTAAATGGAAAAGTCCTGGGGAAAATTGATGTACAGAGATATTTGCGTGTTCAGGTCCATTGTTCCCTGAAGGTGACAACGCAGGTCAATAGAGTGGTCAAGAAGGCATACGGCATGCTTTCCTTCATCGGACGGGGTATTGAGTACAAGAGTTGGCAGGTCATGTTACAGTTGTATAGGACTTTGGTTCGGCCACATTTGGAATACTGCGTGCAGTTCTGGTCGCCACATTACCAAAAGGATGTGGATGCTTTGGAGAGGGTGCAGAGGAGGTTCACCAGGATGTTACCTGGTATGGAGGGCGCTAGCTATGAAGAGAGGTTGAGTCGATTAGGATTATTTTCATTAGAAAGACGGAGGTTGAGGGGGGACCTGATTGAGGTGTACAGAATCATGAGAGGTATAGACAGGGTGGATAGCAAGAAGCTTTTTCCCAGAGTGGGGGATTCAATTACAAGGGGACACGAGTTCAAAGTGAGAGGGGAACGTTTAGGGGGGATATGCGTGGAAAGTTCTTTATGCAGAGGGTGGTGGGTGCCTGGAACGCATTGCCAGTGGAGGTGGTAGACTCGGGCACGATAGCGTCTTTTCAGATGTATCTAGACAGATACATGAATGGGCAGGAAGTAAAGAGATACAGACCCTTAGAAAATAGGCGACAGGTTTAGATAGAGGATTTGGATCGGCGTCGGCTTGGAGGGCCGAAGGGCCTGTTCCTGTGCTGTAATTTTCTTTGTTCTTTGTTCTTTGCATGCAGCTCACCATCACCTTCTCAAGGGCAATTATGGATGGGCAATAAATGCTGGCCTAGTCAACGACACCAACATCCCATGAACGGATAATATATATCAAATCTTCTGACAATATATCTCCTCACACATCTGCCATGCCAATTAAATATTAGGAAGACTGCTGCCGTTGTTTTCAAACCCCACGTCAAAAGTTTCCTAGCTACAGACTGGATCTCTCTCCTTGGCAACTGTCTGAAACTAAAGCAAACTGTTCACAACCTGGTTTCATAGTTGACGCTGCTACGAGCTTCCTGCTAAATATTACTAAAACAGCCTACTTACACTTCCGTATCATCACCCAACTTTGCCCCTCTCTCAGCTCTTCTGCTGATGAAACACTCCCCCTTGCCTGTGTTACCTGTGGACTCGACTAGTCCAACACACTCCTGGCTGGTCTCCCACATTCTACTCTCCATAACCCTGAGGTGATCCAATGCACTGCTGCCCATGTCCTAACTCACACCAAGTCCTGTTCACCCATTACCCCCTGGACTCACTGACCTACATTGGCTCCTGGTCAGCAACACCTCAATTTTAAAACTCTCAGCCTTCTTTTCAAATCCTTCATTATCTCACTACTCCTTATCTGTGTAATCTCCTCCAGCCCGACAACCCTCCGAGATATCTGCACTCATCTATTTCTGGCCTCTTGAGCATCTACGAGTTTAATTGCTCTACCATTGGTGGTCCTGCCTTCAGCTGCCGAGGCCCTATGCTCTGGAAGAGTAGAGCAGAACTTCCAGGGAGTAATTCCTGGAAGATAAATGTCAGTGAATTAAACACTAAAATAAAAGCAAAATATTGCGGATGCTGAACACTGGAAATACTCAGCAGGTCTGGCAGCATCTGTGCAGAGAGAACCAGAGTTAATGTTTCAGATCTGTGCCCCTTCATCAGAACTGGTAAACGTTAGAAAGGTAACAGTCTTTGAGCAAGTGAAAGAGGGGAAGTGGGAAGAAGAACAGGAAGGAAGGACTGTGATGAGACGGAGAGGGGATAGATTAAATTACAGACTGTTACATTCCTAACGTTTACCAGTTCTGATGAAGGGTCAGAGACCGGAAACATTAACTCTGTTTCTCTCTACACAGATGCTGCCAGACCTGCTGAGTATTTCCAGCACTTTCTGGTCTCATCCCTAAGCTTTTGAATTCTCTCCCCAAACCCTAAATGCAATAAGCTGCACTGAGTCCAGTTTTAGGGAGTCCTGCTTGGACAGAGTACTAAATGCAGTAAAGTTATCGAGTGATTGAATTTCAAGTGATCTAAGAGTCGATCTCTTTCCAACAATTTGTTAATTTTACATTTAGCATTTCACTTAATTTTAAGCTGAATTTGTACTTTATTTCACAATCTGTTTGTGAGAATTGGACAGTTAATTGATGCTGATGGAAAAGGAAGGTCAGTGTCAGCTTGGATATAAAACTGACTTAATGACAGAAAACAGTGAGTTGCGGTAAATAGTTGTTATTCAAACTGGAGAAAAATAGACAGTTGTGTTCCCCAAGGGTTAGTGCTAGGAACACTGTTTTATTCTGATATGTATAAATGATTTGGATAATGGCTTACAGAGAAACATTTCAAAATTTGCAGGTGATACCAAACTTGGAGGCGGGGCAGGCATTGAGGTTGATACCAATCGATGTAAGAGGACAGAGATAGGCTAGCAGAATGGGCAGACGAGAGGCAAATGGAATTTAATACAGACAAGTGTCAAGTGATGCATTTTATCAGAAGTAACAGGGAGAGGCAATATACACTTAATGGTAAAGTTCGAAAGAGTGTGCAGAGACAAAGGGACATGGGGTTCATGCACATAGATCCCTGAAGGTGGCAGGATATATTGAGAGAGTCGTCAGTAAAGCATATGGGATCTTGGGCTTCATAGATAGAGGTGGTGAGTTCAGAAGAAGGAAAGTTATGCTGTAACTTTATGAAGCTCTGGTTAGGCCCCAACTGGAGTACTGCATCCAGTTCTGTTCACCACACTTTAGGAAGGATGTGAGGGTCATTGACAGGGTGTAGAGGAGGGTTACTTTAATGGTTCCAGAGATGGAGGATTTTCAGTACAATATAGTCTGTAAAAGCTGGGATTGTCTTCCTTGGACTAAAGGAGATTGAGGGGAGATTTGATACATGTATACAAGATGATGACGTGTTTGGATAAGGTAGACAGGAAAAGATGTTCCCATTAGCTTATGGTACAATGACTAGAGTTAAGATTGAGGGCAAGAGTTAAGGGGGATGTGATGAACAACATTTTTACACAACGAGTGGTAATGGCCTGGAAATCATTGCCTCCGAGGGTGGTGGAAGCAGAGAAGGTGAATTATTTCAAAAGGATATTGGAAGAACACTTGATGTTAATAAACTTGCAGGAATATGGAGTCAGAGCTGGGGAATGAGACTGGCTGGATTTATCGACAAAGAGCTGGCATGGACTCGATGAGCAGAATGGCCTAATTCTGTGCTGAAATGACTATGACTCTACGACTCTCTGACAGGGGAATACTATTACTACTTTTAGTTTAGTTTAGAGATACAGCACTGAAACAGGCCCTTCGGCCCACCGAGTCTGTGCGGACCATCAACCACCCGTTTATACTAATCCTACACTAATTCCATATTCCTACCACATCCCCACCTGTCCCTATGTTTCCTTACCACCTACCTATACTACGGGCAATTGCTAATGGCCAATTTACCGATCAACCTGCAAGTCTTTGGCATGTGGGTAGAAACCGGAGCACCCGGAGGAAACCCACGCAAACACAGGGAGAACTAGCAAACTCCACACAGGCAGTACCTAGAATTGAACCCGGGTCACTGGAGCTGTGAGGCTGCGGTGCTAACCACTGCACCACTGTGCCGCCCTATACTGGGAAAGTTTATAATGGACTGGGCAGTATCACCCTGGAGAACCCCGTGATGTAAGTGAAATGTTTGATGCCCCAGAACGTGGTTAACAAATGTCCTTCACAAACAGAATAAATCAGTTCAGTCCCACTGACAATTCTGGAGTCATTCACAATGGGGAGTAATTTCTCCTGGTTTTCTCTACATAGGACAGCAGTCAGGCTTTTCACTGTGTCCACCACCTCCATGTTGAAAGTCTTGTCAGGGTTAGGTGAGATAAGACACGTTGCCTGGGCGACAGATTTCTTCAATTGTGTTGCTGCTTCTCTGCTCTCTTCAGTCCAACCAGGTTAAATCTGGTCATCATCACCATTAGTTAGTTCATAAAGAGGAGTCACAGTCTCTGCAAATCGAGGGATAAGGGTCCACTGATACCCTGCCAGCCTGAGGATAGGACACAGGGTAGTCTTTGAGGTGGACAGGGGTAGATACTGGATGAGGGTCCACTGATACCCCACCAGCCTGAGGATAGGACACAGGGCAGGACTTTGAGGTGAACAGGGGTAGACACTGGATGGTCTCGACCTGACGCTGGTGTGGGCTGATGCAGGATGATCTGATCTGGGCACGTAGAAAGGTGACACGGTCTTGCACCAGCTGGGCCTTACGTGGATGTTCTTTTAGTCCAGCTCCCAAACTAACTGCAGTAGTTCCTGTAAAAGGGTTAAACATGTGGACACGGCCTGTGGTGATGAGAAGATCATCGACATATTGCAGCAAGCAGGAAGACTGTGAAAAGCTCAGAAGGGACCCGGCTACACGTTTGTTGAAAATAGTGGGGTTATTGTGGAACCCCTTGTGACAGACATGTCCAGGGGTACCTCTGGTCCTCAGAAGTGAATGTGAATTTAATTTGTTTCTCTAGTTTTACTGGGATACTACAATAAACATTAGAGATATCCAGGGTAGAGAAGACAGCCCTGCCACTGAGAATCCGGGAGAGTAGGGTGGGTGTCTATCAGACAACCGGGTTCACGCAGGGTTGACTGAATTGAGTTTGTGGTGGTCAATAGTCAGTCACCAGCTGCCATCCGGCTTTCCAACCAGTCAAATCGGGCAGTTAGAAGGGAACATGGCTTCGTGAACTACACCCTGGTATAACAATGACATGATAGTGTCTGGAATGTATGATATAATCTCAGCTCGGTATGAATACTGCTTCATGGATCATGCAATGGTCAGTTAATTTCTTCGGGTCTGCTCATGTTTGCACAGTTATCTTTATGGGTTGTGGATACACTCGACACGGACTCGAGAATCACCTGTACCTCAGGGTGATCAGAGCTGTCTGGTTCCCACTCCTCTGATATTTTAATCATGAATATTGAGGGTGCAATGTAAACCAGAGTAGGGGTATGTTTTAATGTTCTACAATATACAAATATAGGGATAATCAATTACTGCTGATAACCTTTGAGCACATTACTGCCCAGTAGTCCCTGTCCATTATGCAGGATCATATAAAAGGGAGGCAGGACTTTGACATGAGCTGTGTTCCCTCTCCTACACCAATGTAAGATCTGATCCAGGGTCACAGATTAACCAAAAGGAGGTCGAAGGGGCACAAGCAGTTTATTGAGGAGTAACAGTTCAAATACAGCACAAAATCAGAATAAACATAGTGGACATACGGCCTGTGGCAGGTGAGAAAGGCTTTCTGGCTATGGATCAAATGTAAGAAGCTATTAGTAAAGACGTTCTAGCAGGACACACAGAATAATTCAAGGTGATCAGGCAGAGTCAACATGCTTTTGTGAAACGGAAACCATGTTTAACCAATTTATTGAAGTTCTTTGAAGAAGTAACAGGTGCTGTGGATAAAGGGGAACTGGTGGATGTACTATACTTAGATTTCCAGAAGGGATTTCATAATGTGCCACATCAAAGTTCATTGCGGAATATAAAAGCGCATGGTGTAGGGGGCAACCTATTGGCATGGATAGAAGATTGGCTAGCTAACAGGAAACAGAGAGTAGGCTTAAATGGATCATTTTCTGTTTGGCAAGATGTAACGAGTGGTGTGTCACAGGGATCAGTGCGGGTGCCTTAGCTCTTTACAATTTATATAAATCACTTGGATGAAGGGGCCAAAGGTATGTTTGCTAAATTTGCTGATGACAGAAACGTCGGTCAGACAGTATGTTGTGACGTGGACACAAGTGAACCACAAAGGGGTAGATAGATTGAGTGATTGGGCAAAGATCTGGTAAATGGAGTATAATGTGGGAAAATATGAAATTGTCCATTTTGGCAGGAAGAATAAAAATTAAGCATATAATCACAATGGTGAGAGATTTCAGAGCTCTACCATCCAGGGGGAACTGAGAGTCCTTGTGCATGAATTGTAAAAGGTTAATATGTAGGTATTGCAAGTCATTAGGAAAACTAATAGAATGTTATCGTCCAATGCAGGAGGAATTGAATACAAATGTAGGGAGGTTATGTTTCATTTATATAGGGAGACCACTTCTGGAATACTGTGTACAGTATTGGTCTCCTCATTTAAGGACAGGTGGAAATGCATTCGAAGCAGTTCAGAGATGGTTTACTAGACTAATGCCTGGAATGGGGGTGTTGTCTAATGAGGAAAGGCTGGACAGGCTAGGCTTATGTCAGCTGGAGTTTAGAAGAGTAAGAGGCGACTTGATTGAAACTTATAAGATTCTGAGTGTGGGACAGAGCAAATGAGGCCGACAGAGAGAGAAAGAACGAGAGAGAGAGAGCTCAATTCAGCTGCTGCTAAAAACCTCATCCATGCCTTTTTTTATCTCGAGACTTGACTATTCTAACACACTCCTGGCTGGTCTCCCACATCCTACTCTCTGTAACCTGTGGTCATCCAAAACTCTGCTGCCATCTTCTAATTTGCACCAAATTCTGTTCACCCAACATCCCTGTGCTGACTGACCGACATTGGCTCTTGGTCCAGTAACACCTCAATTTTAATATTCTCACTCATGTGATCAAATCCCTCCATGTCCTCACCCCTCTGATTATCCCAATCCCCTGTTCATTTCCAATGTTCCTGAAACTTGTTCCTCTTAAAAATCTTTTTTCCAATTCCGGCTTAAAAGTGAGTTTCTTTCCCTCTGCCTCTCTTCATATAACATAGAACATAGAGCATAGAACAGTACAGCACAGTACAGGCCCTTCGGCCCACGATGTTGTGCCGAACCTTTAACCTACTCTAAGATCAAACTAACTACCTACCCTTCATTCTCCTATCATCCATGTACCGATCCAAGAGTCGCTTAAATTTCCCTAATGTATCTGCTTCTACTACCACCACTGGCAGCGCATTCCACGCACCCACCACTCTCTGTGTAAAGAACCTACCTCTGACATCTCCCTGAAACCTTCCTCCAGTCACCTTAAAATTATGCCCACTAGTGATAGCCCTTTCCACCTGGGAAAAAGTCTCTGACTATCCACTCTATCTCTGCCTCTCATCATCTTGTACCCCTCTATCAAGTCACCTCTCATCCTTCTTCGCTCCAATGAGAAAAGCCCTAGCTCCCTCAATCTTTCTTCATAAGACATGCCCTCCAGTCCAGGCAGCATCCTGGTAAATCTCCTCTGCACCCTCTCTAAAGCATCCATACCCTTCCTATAATGAGGCGACCAGAACTGAACACAATATTCCAAGTGTGGTCGAACCAGGGCCTTATAGAGCTGCAGCATAACCTCGCAGCCCTTAAACTCAATCCCCCGTTAATGAAAGCCAACACACCATACGCCTTCTTAACAACCCTATCAACTTGGGTGGCAGCTTTGAGCGATCTCTGGACATGGACCCCAAGATCCCTCTGTTCCTCCACACTACCAAAAACCCTGTCTTTAAGCCTGTATTTTGCATTCAAATTCGACCTACCAAAATGAATCACTTCACACTTTTCCAGGTTGAACTCCATCTGCCACTTCTCAACCCAGCTCTGCATCCTGTCAATGTCCCGTTGCAACCTACAACAGCCTTCCACACTATCCACAACTCTAGCAACCTTCGTGTCATCGGCAAACTTGCTAACCCAGCCTTCCACTTCCTCATCCAAGTCATTTATAAAAATCACAAAGAGCAGAGGTCCCAGAACAGATCCCTGCAGAACACCACTGGTCACCGAGCTCCATGCTGAATACTTTCCATCTACTAACACCCTCTGTCTTCTATGGGCCAGACAATTTTGTATCCAGACAGCCGCAGTGTGGTCTTCCTGACCACACATTTCATCTCTCCTGCTCCACTCATGCTGTGGAAGCTTGGATCCATAAAATGGTGTGAGCTGCACTGCCGGTCACATCCAGCACATTGTACAGGACACCCAGGCTGGCCGGGGTGCTGGTGTCGGTGTAACGTGTGTGTGTCTGTAGTGTGAGGAGAGGTCTGAATATGAAGTCGATCAGCCATTTCAGCAACTTTGATGTACGTCTTTGATACTTGGTCCTTGCATGTATACTGACCACCTGTGTTAGTCACTCTCAGCTGAACATACATTCAGCAGCACGAGGATTCCCCTCTAGTGTTAGTTAAAAGGACCAGGCGTCCAACTTGCAGGTGAGGGGCTTTTGACTTACTTCTGTTATTACAAAGTTAGTGGAGGTGCTGTGGATGGTTTTCTGGAGGTTGTGTTATGAGCTGCTGCAGACATTCAGGGAGGAGAGAGGACTTGGTGACACAACTCTGTACGATGAATGGGGACTGTAGTTACAGTGTCTCTGCGTCTGTAACATGATCAACAAATGGAGCAGAAGCTGCAGAGAGAGGGAAAGCTCTGGAAAGAAAGAGGAGGAATGGCCTCTGCCCTACCCACCCTGGGTTTCCAAGAGCAAAAAGGGCAGTGGTCCTAATATTGAGCCCAGGGGAACACCACTGTATACTCCCATTGAGTCTGAACAACAACCTTTCACCACTTCTCTCTGTTTACTGTTCCTTAGTCAATGTTATATCCACACTGTCACTGTACCTTTAATCCATAGGGTACAGTTTTCCTAACCTGTCTATTGAATGTCACTTGATCGAACACCTTTTGAATGTCCATATGTATAACTTCAATCACACCACCCTCATCAACCCTCTCCATTGTTTTATCAAAGAACACCATCAAGTTTACCTCACCACCACCTCTCTCCACTCCTCCACTGTTGTTAAATTATCAGACTGATTATCCGACATCCAGTACTGGATGAGCAGAAATTTCCTCCAATTAAATATTGGGAAGACTGAAGCAATTGTTATCACTCCCCAATCCAACTCTGTTCCCTTGCTATTGATTCCATCCCTCTTCCTGGTGACAGTCTGAGATTCAGACAATATGTTTACAGCCTTGGTGTCACATTTCACCACAAAATGAGCTTTAACCTCATTTTCAGGGGATCATTACAACCGCCTATTGCCACCTCAGTAACATCGCCTGACTTCACCCCTGTCTCAGCCCATCTGCTGCTGAAACCTCATTCATGCCTTTGTCACCTCTCGATGTGACTGTTCCAACTCACTCCTGGCTGATCTCCCACATCTACTCTCTGTAAACTTGAGGTCATCCAAAACTCTGCTGCCCATGTCTTAGCTCACACCAAGTCCCGTTTATATCTCACTGACCGACATTGGCTCCCAGTCAAGCAATATCTTGATTTTAAAATTCTCATCCTTGTTGTCATATCTCTCAATGGCCTCGCCCCTCCCTATCTCTGTAATCTCCTCCAGCTCCAGAACCCATCGAGACATCTGTGCTCCTCTAATTCTGGTCTCTTTTACATCCGTTATTTTAATCACTGCATCACTGGCGACCGTGCCTTCAGCTGCCGGGGCCCAAGCTGCAGTATCCTCCATACACATCTCCGCCTCTGCACCTCTCCATCTCACTTTCCTCCTTTAAGACATTCCTTGTAACCTTCCTCTTTGGCTAAGCTGTTGGTCCTTTGACTTAATATCTCCTGTTGTATCTCAGTTCGCACTTTGCTTCATAATGCTCCTGTGAAGCACCTTGGGATGTTTTATAACATTAAAGGCAATATCTAAATATAAATTGTTGTTTTTGTTGTTGTTTGCCAGACATCAATAGTCTTTAGCATATCCAGGTTGCTAACCATTTATTATCCAATGTTTTTCCAAGCAACAAGTATTTTTCTCTTGGGTTGTCACGTCTACAAATGTCCCCAGTCGTGACACTAGTCTGACTGGTCAGTAATTACAGCATTTATCGCATATCTCCTTTTTTAAACAGGATGTAAGATTTACAATCCTCCAATCCTCTGTCATCACACCCATATGCAAGGAGGATTGGAAGATTCTGGCCAGTGCCTCTGCTATTTCCACTATTCCCTCAGAAACCCCCATACATCCATTCAGACTGGGTAAGAGTTCCAGTTTATTGTGGTTCAAAAAGGTGTTGGATTGAAAGGTGTTAACTGAAACTGTTTGTTCAGTGACTGTAATTAATGTCAGTCTCCATGGACCCTGATTGTGTCACAGGAGGGTTTCCCTCTTCTATTAATATGGGACTCCTTTCGATGTGTTATCCCATACTGTCAGCGGGAGCATCACGCCCGGCACTCACAGGGATCAGCGGCTCCAGAGAGAGGGAGAGGATAGATCAGAATCTGAGAACAATGGGTCAGAATCTGAGAACAATGGGTCAGAATCTGATAACAATGGGTCAGAATCTGATAACAATGGGTCAGAATCTGAGAACAATGGATTGGAATGTTACAACAATGAGCAAGAGTTTATCCTCAGAACTTCACGATCTTTCTACACATTATGATCGGTTCTCATTAGACTTTCGCATCTACCTCGCACTTCGGATTGCTCAATACATTTATTATCCCATCCTCGGTCTTGTTGGTGTCCCTGGTTAGTATCTGTTTCCAGGTATTTATTCCTTAAACCATGTTTAACTGTATTATATTCCTGTAATTTACTCTACCCTCCTTGCTGCTGTTGTTAATCCCGGTGAATATCTCCAGTAATTACCTTGATTAACCATGTTTAACTGCATTACTGCTCCTGTAATTTTCTCTGCCCTCCTTGCTGCTGTTGTTAATCCCGGTGAATATCTCCAGTAATTACCTTGATTAACCATGTTTAACTGCATTACTGCTCCTGTAATTTTCTCTGCCCTCCTTTCTGCTGTTGTTATTTCTGCTGAATCTCTATCTCCAGAAATCAGCTGTAAAAACCACTGCTAACGGTATTTCAGTTCTTGTAATTTACTCTCTCCTCTTTGCTGCTGATACTGTCTCTATTTCCAGCTAGGAGATCTGTAAACCCTGTTTACTGAAATACTGTTCTGGAACGTAAATTGTGGGAAGAGAGAAGACAGTGTCATTGGTCCATTGGTCTCCATCACAAACTCCATCCCCTATCTGTGAACCACATACCCGATCCTGAGGCTGAACCAGACAGTTTACAACCTCTGTGTTCTATTTTTACCTTACTTGAGTTCATCTCCAAATTCTCTCCATCACCAACCCTGTCTACTACCACCTGAGTAATATCACCCGTCTCCACTTCTGCCTCAGCCCATCTGCTGCATAAACCCTCATATGTGCCTTTGTTAAATCCACACTTGAGTATTCCGAATCTCTCCTGGTCACCCTCCCAGTTATAAACCTCCATAAACCACAGCCCATCCAGAACTCTGATGCCTGTATCCTAACTTACACCAAATCCCGATCGCCCATCACCCCTGTGCTCACTGATCTACAATGGCTCACGGTTTGGCAGCACCTTAATTTTAATATTCTCATTCTTGAGTCTGAATCCCTCCATGGCCTCACCACTCCGTTAGTCCCATTCTCTTGTGCATTTCCCATATTTCTGCAAATAATATGCCTTCAATCTTTTCTCAATTCTCTTTTTAAAGTGAATTTCTTTCTCTCTGTATCTGTTCCTAGCCACGATTTTCAACTCCACAGAACCCACTGTTGCTCAGGGCGCAGAAGATGGGACCCATAAAATGATGCGAACCACACTTCCGGCCACTTCTAGTGTGGTCAGCACAGTGTCCCATGGTGGGCAGTACACTTGTGTGGTCAGCACAGTGCCCAATGGTGGACAATGCTCCAGTATGGTCAGCACAGTGCCCCATGCTGGACAGGGCTCTAGTATGGTCAGCACAATGCCCCATGCTGGACAGAGCTCTAGTATGGTCAGCACAATGCCCCATGCTGGACAGGGCTCTAGTATGGTCAGCACAATGCCCCATGCTGGACAATGCTCTAATATGGTAAGCACAATGCCCCATGCTGGACAGGGCTCGAGTATGGTCAGCACAATGCCCATGCTGGACAATGCTCTAGTATGGTAAGCACAATGCCCCATGCTGGATAGAGCTCTAGTATGGTCAGCAAAGTGCCCCATGCTGGACAGAGCTTTAGCATTATCAGCACAATGCCCCATGCTGGACAGAGCTCTAGTATGGTCAGCACAATGCCCCATGCTGGACAGAACTCTAATATGGTCAGCACAATGCCCATGCTGGACAGGGCTCTAGTATGGTCAGCACAATGCCCCATGCTGGACAGAGCTCTAGTATGGTCAGCACAATGCCCCATGCTGGACAGGGCTCTAGTGTGGTCAGCACAGTGCCCCATGCTGGACAGGGCTCTAGTATGGTCAGCACAATGCCCCATGCTGGACAGGGCTCTAGTGTGGTCAGCACAGTGCCCCATGCTGGACAGAAATCTGGTATGGTCAGCACAGTGCCCCATGCTGGACAGGGCTCTAGTGTGGTCAGCACAGTGCCTCATGCTGGACAGAGCTCTAGTATGGTCAGCACAATGCCCCATGCTGGACAGGGCTCTACTTTGGTCAGCACAATGCCCCATGCTGGACAGAGCTCTAGCATGGTCAGCACAATGCCCCATGCTGGACAGAGCTCTAGTATGGTCAGCACAATGCCACATGCTGGACAGGGCTTTAGTATGGTCAGCGCAATGCCCCATGCTGGTCAGGGCTCTAGTATGGTCAGCACAATGCCCCATGCTGGACAGAGCTCTGGTATGGTCAGCACAATGCCCCATGCTGGACAGGGCTCTAGTATGGTCAGCACAGTGCCCCATGCTGGACAGAGCTCTAGTACGGTCAGCACAATGCCCCATGCAGGCCAGGGCTCTAGTATGGTCAGCACAGTGCCCCATGCTGGACAGAGCTCTAGTATGGTCAGCACAATGCCCCATGCTGGACAGGGCTCTTGTATGGTCAGCACAGTGCCCCATGCTGGACAGGGCTCTAGTATGGTCAGCACAGTGCCCCATGCTGGACAGAGCTCTAGTATGGTCAGCACAATGCCCCATGCTGGACAGAGCTCTAGTATGGTCAGCACAATGCCCCATGCTGGACAGGGCTTTAGTATGGTCAGCACAATGCCCCATGCTGGACAGAGCTCTAGTATGGTCAGCACAATGCCCCATGCTGGACAGAGCTCTAGTATGGTCAGCACAATGCCCCATGCTGGACAGGGCTCCAGTATGGTCACCACAATGCCCCATGCTGGACAGGGTTCTAGTGTGGTCAGCACAATGCCCCATGCTGGACAGGGCCCGAGTATGGTCAGCACAATGCCCCATGCTGGACAGGTCTCTAGTATGGTCAGCACAATGCCCCATGCTGGACAGGGCTCTTGTATGGTCAGCACAATGCCCCATGCTGGACAGAGCTCTAGTATGGTCAGCACAATGCCCCATGCTGGACAGGGCTCTAGTATGGTCAGCACAATGCCCCATGCTGGACAGGGCTCTAGTATGGTCAGCACAATGCCCCATGCTGGACAGGGCTCTAGTATTACCAGCACAATGCCCCATGCTGGACAGGACTCTAGTGTGGTCAGCTCAATGCCCCATGCTGGACAGGGCTCTAGTATTATCAGCACAGTGCCCCATGCTGGACAGAGCTCTAGTATTATCAGCACAATGCCCCATGCTGGACAGGGCTCTAGTATTACCAGCACAATGCCCCATGCTGGACAGGGCTCTAGTGTGGTCAGCACAGTGCCCCATGCTGGACAGAGCTCTAGTATTATCAGCACAATGCCCCATGCTGGACAGGGCTCTAGTGTGGTCAGCACAGTGCCCCATGCTGGACAGGGCTCTAGTATTACCAGCACAATGCCCCATGCTGGACAGGACTCTAGTGTGGTCA
Source organism: Heterodontus francisci (assembly GCF_036365525.1). Classification (NCBI taxonomy): domain Eukaryota; kingdom Metazoa; phylum Chordata; class Chondrichthyes; order Heterodontiformes; family Heterodontidae; genus Heterodontus; species Heterodontus francisci. The sequence goes on along the minus strand of NW_027142112.1, from coordinate 79,055 downwards.
GCACAATGCCCCATGCTGGACAGGACTCTAGTGTGGTCAGCACAATGCCCCATGCTGGACAGGGCTCTAGTATTATCAGCTCAATGCCCCATGCTGGACAGGGCTCTAGTATGGTCAGCACAATGCCCCATGCTGTACAGGGCTCTAGTATGGTCAGCACAATGCCCCATGCTGGACAGGGCTCTAGTATGGTCAGCACAATGCCCCATGCTGGACAGGGCTCTAGTATTATCAGCACAGTGCCCCATGCTGGACAGGGCTCTAGTATGGTCAGCACAATGCCCCATGCTGGACAGGGCTCTAGTATTATCAGCACAGTGCCCCATGCTGGACAGGGCTCTAGTATTATCAGCACAGTGCCCCATGCTGGACAGAGCTCCAGTATGGTCAGCACAGTGCCCCATGCTGGACAGGGCTCTAGTATGGTCAGCACAGTGCCCCATGCTGGACAGGGCTCTAGTATTATCAGCACAGTGCCCCATGCTGGACAGGGCTCTAGTATGGTCAGCACAATGCCCCATGCTGGACAGGGCTCTAGTATGGTCAGCACAGTGCCCCATGCTGGACAGGGCTCTAGTGTGGTCAGCACAGTGCCCCATGCTGGAAAGGGCTCTATTGTGGTCAGCACAATGCCCCATGCTGGACAGGGCTCTAGTGTGGTCAGCCCAGTGCCCCATGCTGGACAGGGCTCGAGTATTATCAGCACAATGCCCCATGCTGGACAGAGCTCTAGTGTGGTCAGCACAGTGCCCCATGCTGGACAGGGCTCTAGTATTATCAGCACAGTGCCCCATGCTGGACAGGGCTCTAGTATGGTCAGCACAATGCCCCATGCTGGACAGGGCTCTAGTATGGTCAGCAGAATGCCCCATGCTGGACAGGGCTCTAGTATGGTCAGCACAGTGCCCCATGCTGGACAGGGCTCTAGTGTGGTCAGCACAGTGCCCCATGCTGTAAAGGGCTCTATTGTGGTCAGCACAATGCCCCATGCTGGACAGGGCTCTAGTGTGGTCAGCCCAGTGCCCCATGCTGCACAGGGCTCGAGTATTATCAGCACAATGCCCCATGCTGGACAGAGCTCTAGTGTGGTTCGCACAGTGCCCCATGCTGGACAGGGCTCTAGTGTGGTCAGCACAATGCCCCATGCTGGACAGGGCTTTAGTATGGTCAGCACAGTGCCCCATGCTGGACAGGGCTCTAGTATGGTCAGCACTGTGCCTCATGCTGGACAGGGCTCTAGTATTATCAGCACAGAGCCCCATACTGGACAGGGCTCTAGAGTGGTCAGCACAATGCCCCATGCTGGACAGGGCTCGAGTGCGGTCAGCCCAGTGCGTCATGCTGGACAGGGCTCTAGTATTATCAGCACAGAGCCCCATGCTGGACAGGGCTCTAGTATGGTCCGCACAATGCCCCATGCTGGACAGGGCTTCAGTATGGTCAGCACAATGCCTCATGCTGGACAGGGATCTAGTATGGTCAGCACAGTGCCTCATGCTGGATAGGGCTCTTGTATGGTCAGCACAATGCCCCATGCTGGACAGGGCTCTAGTATGGTCAGCACAATGCCTCATGCTGGACAGGGCTCTAGTATGGTCAGCACAATGCCTCATGCTGGACAGGGCTCTAGTATGGTCAGCACAGTGCCTCATGCTGGACAGGGCTCTTGTATTATCAGCACAGAGCCCCATGCTGGACAGGGCTCTAGAGTGGTCAGCACAGTGCCCCATGCTGGACAGGGCTCTAGAGTGGTCAGCACAATGCCCCATGCTGGACAGGGCTCTAGTGTGGTCAGCCCAGTGCCTCATGCTGGACAGGGCTCTAGTATGGTCAGCACAGTTCCCCATGCTGGACAGGGCTCTAGTATGGTCAGCACAGTGCCTCATGCTGGACAGGGCTCTAGTATGGTCAGCACAATGCCCCATGCTGGACAGGGCTCTAGTATGGTCAGCATAGTGCCCCATGCTGGACAGGGCTCTAGTATGGTCAGCCCTGTGCCTCATGCTGGACAGGGCTCTAGTATGGTCAGCACAGTGCCCCATGCTGAACAGGGCTCTCGAGTGGTCAGCACAGTGCCCCATGCTGGACAGGGCTCTAGTATGGTCAGCCCTGTGCCACATGCTGGACAGGGCTCTAGTATGGTCAGCACAGTGCCCCATGCTGAACAGGGCTCTCGAGTCGTCAGCACAGTGCCCCATGCTGGACAGGGCTCCAGCGTGTCATACTATGTTTGTGATGCTCATGTGAGGATAGTTTTGAATGTGACTTCAATGTCCCAACCAGACAGCTTTGAGTACGTCTTTGAAATCAGGTCTCGTCATGACCACTGTCTGCTTGTGTTAGTCACTGTCAGCTGAATATACATTTAGCATCACAATGAATCCCCTCTAGTGTTATTTAAAAGGACCAGGCATCCGACCTACAGGTGAGGGGCTTTTGACTTACTTCTGCTGTTGTAAAGTCAGTGCAGGTGTTGTGGATGGGTTTCTAGAGGTTGTGTTGTGAGCTGCTGCAGACATTCAGGGAGGACAGAGGATTTGGTGACTCAACTCTGTCAGAGGTATGGGGACTGTAGTTACAGTGTCTCTGTATCTGTAACATGACCCACAAATGGAGCAGAGACTGCAGAGAGCGGAAGCTCTGTAAAGATGGAGGAGGGACTCTTCCCTACCCACCCCGGGTTTTCCAAGAGCTCTTTTCCTACCTACAATTAACCCAAGAGCAGTGTGTGAGGTGACTCTGATTCAATAAGGAGGTGGTCGCAGAGTTGTGTCACCTCCTGTAACACGACCTGTAGCCTCACGCCAGGGTGAGGACGGAGCTGTCAGTGGCCGTTAAGGTCAGTTTCATTGAAAGTCTATATATCTGGTTCTTCCCAGGCAGGAGAAGTAGACACATACAGCATAGTCTCGTAGAAATCAATGGAGTCGTAGAGTCATGCACAACACAAAAGGAGGCCATCTCTCGCTGGAGTAATCCAGTCAGTGCCACTCCCAGCTCATTCCTCATATACCTGTAAGTTAACTTCATTCAGTTTCCTTTTGAAATCATTGATTGTCTCGGCTTCCACAACCCTCATGGGCAGTGAGTTCCAGCTCATTAACATCCACTGTGTAAAAAAGTTCTTCCTCATATTCCCCTACATCTCTTACCCAAAAGCTTCCATCTGTGTCCCCTGGTCCGTGTTTCATCAGTTCATGGGAACAGTTTTTCCTTGTCTATCTTATCTTAGCCTATCATAATCTTGTACACCTCTATCAAATCTCTCTCAAATTCCTTTACTCCAGGGAGAGCAACTCCATCTTCTCCAAACTCACTTTGTAACTAAACCCCCATCCCTGGAACCATTCTGTTAAATCTCCTCCGCACCCTCTCAGGGACCTTCACATCCTTCCGAGTGTGGTGACCAGAACTGGGCATAGTTCTCTAGTTGGGGCCTAACCAAATCTTTATAAAGTTTCAGCATAATTTCCCTGCTTTTGCATCTTTGCCCCTCATGATGAAGCCCAAGATCTGATATGTTTTGCCAAACATTCTCCTAATTTGTCCTGCCACCTTCACAGATCAATGCATTTGGAGCCACAAGTCCCTCTGTTCCTGCACAATCTTTAGAACTGTGTCATTAAGTCTATATTGCCTTCCTATTCCTTCTGACAAAATGCATCACCTCACACTCCTCTGTATTAAATTCCACCTGCCACTTCTCTGTCCATTCTGCTAGCCTATCTATATCCTGTTGCAGGCAGTTTGTAACATCCTCACTGTTTCCCACTCCTCCAAGATTGGTATCATCAGAAAACTGTGAAATTCTACTTTGTATTCCAAGAACCATGTCACTTATATATAAACCAAAAGAAAAACTGTGGTCCTAACACTGACCCTTGGGGAAAATAACTGTCTACCATCTTCCAGTCTGAAAAACAACCATTTAACACATTTCTCTTTTTGCTCTCCTTTGCACAATTTTTGATCCAATTGGATGCTATTCCATGAGCTTCAATTTTGTTAACCAAACTTTTGTTTGGTTCTCCATCAAATACTTTCATAAAATCCATGTAGACAACATCCACCACATTCCCTTCATCAACCTTCTCTGATCATCGAAATAAATTCAATTCGCTTAGTCAAGCATAACCTGCCTTTTAGAAATCCGTGCTGACAATCCTTAATTAACTCAACCTCTCCAAGTGTGTGTTGTCCTTTTTCCCTGATTATTGTTTCTAAAACCTTCCTCACAACTGATGTTAAACTAACTGACCAGTAGTTACCAGGCCTGTGTATTGTCCATTTATAATTATGGGAGGTGAGGGTGGCCATCTTTGTCATCATTTTCTCCCTCAGCAGGCAGAAGCACGATGAGAGATCCCGTGGATTTGTCAGGATAGCGGGATTCCTGATGGTGTCCGTGGCTCTGACGGGCCCCCATGTCAACGGGGAGAGGTACAGGAACTGAAAGAACTCTCACTCCATTAATGTACAGTTGGTGTCTGAGCATGCCCAGTCCATCATGTTGGTGAATGTCCTCTATCCTGGCAGCAGCCACCATACCTTCATTCTGAAGCAGTCAACCAGTCCCAACACTGCGGGTCTCCATGCAGAACCAGAATGCGACTCCTCAGAGACAAAGAAAACCCCCTCTAGACACAGCTCGTGTTTCTACACCCCCAAACCACATCCCACCACCAACCAACCTCACACAATTAACATGTGTATAACGTGAGCAATGAAGTCACCAGGAACATGGTGGAACTGGCCATCGGTGTGATGAAGCAATGCTTCTGACGTCTGATCCGCTCGGGGTGTGCCCTCCAGTACACACTGGAGCAGGTGTCCAAGTTCATGCTGTTCTGATGCACCCTTCATATCATCACCATCATGAGGACACAGGCATTGGCACCAGGAATCCGCAGGCTACCTCAGGAGGAGGAGGAGGCAGGGAGGATATTTCCTGGAAGCCTTCGACCCGGACAGGCTGTCGGAGAGTCCCTGCTAAGATTCCGGTTCCCATAGGATAGCTTCCCTTTCCCAACACGGATCCCCCATTCTCCACCATTACACCCATCTGAGACGCCCCATCACTGTGTTATTACAGCACAAAAGGAACTATTCAGTCCGACGTGTCTGCATCGCCCCTCCGAATGAGCAATTCACCTAATCCCATTCCCTGTCTTCTTCCATCAACGCTGCACATTCTTCCTTCTAATACACCAGTTTATTCAGCTTTAGCATGTTTTTGATGTGGTCACCCAACAGCTGAAAATTATGCAGGGAGAGAGGGAATGGGTGATCCCCAGACAGTCAAAAAGAATCAGGCAGGTAGTGCTGCAAACCCTTGAGTGCATCTCACTCTCCAACAGGTATTCAGTTCAGAATAGTGAGGAAAGTGATGCTTCACCTGGGGAGTGCAGCCAGAGCCAAGTCCGTGTCAACACGGGTGGCTGAGCTGCAGAGCGGGGTCGAGGGATGACTGGAAGAGCCATAGTGATCGATAGTCAGGGGAACAGGCAGGCGTTTATGTGGCCACAGACGTGAATCGAGGATGGTGTCATGCTTGTCTGGTTCCAGGGACAAGGATGTCACTGAGCGACTGCAGAGCATCTTGAAGGAGAAGGTGAACAGCCAGCTGTCATGGTCCACATCGGAACCAGCGACAAAGGTAGAAAGAGGAATGTCGTCCTGCAGTCAGAATTTATGGAGCGAGGGAAGAAATAGGCCAGCAGGACCTCAAAGTGGTAACTTCTGGATTACTCCCAGTGCCATGCACAACTGAGTATAGAAATAGAAAACTAAGACAGATAAATGTGTGGCTGGGAAGATGGTGCAGGAGGGATAGCTTCAGATTCCTGGGACATTGGGACCAGCTTTGGATTAGATGGGACCTGTACAGGCCGGACTGGTTGCACCTGATCGGAGACGGGACTGGGTTACTTGCAGAACGTTTTGCGAGTGCTGTCGGGGAGGGTTTAAACTAGTTTTGCAGGGGGATGGGGACCTGAGGGTAGAATCAGTAGGGACAAAACCTGAAACGAAAATAGAAGGCAGAAAATTAATGGATGAGTCCAGGAGACAGAGGAAAAGAGGGTTAGAATTCTTTTTTAAAAGAGGTTGGCAGTGCTCAAGGGTATCTATTTCAATGCAAGGAGTATAGCAAATAAAGCAGATGAGCTGAGGGCAAAGATAGACATGTGGCAGTATGATATCATAGCTATTACAGAAACATGGCTTAAGGAGGGACAGGAATGGCAGCTCAACGTTCCTGGTTACAGGGTTTTCAGACACGATAGGGAGGGGAATAAGAACGGAGGGGAAGTGGCAATTTCGGTCAAGGAATCTATTGCAGCTGTGAGGAGGGATGATATGTTGGAAGGTTCATCAAATGAGACCATATGGATTGAGCTAAGGAACCAGAAAGGGACAATCACACTGCTGGGAATGTGATCCCGACAGCCAAATAGTTAGAGGGAGATAGAAGATCGGATATGTAGGCAAGACTCTGAGAAGTGCAAGAACAATCGGACAGGAATAGTAGGGGATTTTCATTACCCCAATATTAACTGCGATAATTTTAGTATGAAAAGAATTGAGGGAGCAGAAATCTTGAGGTGCATTCAGGAGAACGTTTTTGACCAGGATGTAACAAGTTCAACAAGAGAGGGTGCGTTTTTAGACATTGTTTTAGGAAATGAAGATGGGCAGGTGGAGAAGTGACAGTGGGGGAGCATTTTGGTGGGAGTTATCATAATTCAGTTAGTTTTATCTGAATTATGGGACAGGACAAGAGATATATCAGCAGTTAGAGTTCTCAATGGGGAAAGTTGTACCCCAGGCTGTTCAACTGAGGAAACAGCTGTTTGAAGGTAATTCAGTTTCAGAGCAGTGGGAGGCATTCAAAGGGGAGATTCCAGAGGTTCAAGATAAACATGTTCCCACAAAAAAAAAGGGTGAGGCGGCCAAATCTCGAGTCCCATGGATGTCAAGGAGCCGACAGGGTAGGATAACGCAGAAAAGCAAAGCTTCTGTCCGACACTGAGAACTCAATACTGCAGAAAGCCGAGAGGAGTATAGAAAGTGGAGGCGTCAAATCAAAAAGGAAATTAGGAAAGGAAAGAGAGGGCATGAAAGAATATTGGCAAGCAAAATCAAGGTGAACCCAAAGATGTTTTCTCAATACATTAAGAGTAAGAGGATAACTAAGGGGAGAGTAGGACCCATAATAGATCAGAAAGGTAACCTTTGTATAAGGGTGGAAGATATTGGACTGGTTCTTATTCAGCACTTTGCGTATGTCTTCAGAAAAGAGGGGGGATTTAGATATTGTCGTTAAGGAGGAAGAGTGTGAATTATTGGATATAATAAACATAGGGAGAGAGGAAGTATTAATGGGATTAGCATCCTTGAAAGTTGAAACATCACCAGAGCCGGATGAAATGTACCCCAGGCTGTTCAAAGAAGCAAGAGAGGAAATAGCAGAGGGTCTGCCCACCATCATTTCCCAATCTCACTAGATACAGTTGTTGTGCTGGAGTATTGGAGAATTGCTAACATTGTACCTCTGTTTAAAAAGGGAGCGAAGGATAATCTGAATAATTACAGGCCAGTCAGTCTAACCTCAGTAGTGGGCAAATTATTGGAATCTATTCTGAGAGACGGGATAAACTGTCACTTAGAGAGGCACAGGTTTATCAAGGATAGTCAGCATGGATTTGTTAAGGGACGCTCTTGTTTAACCAAATTGATCGAATTTTTTGAAGATGTTACAGGGAATATAGATGAGGGTAGTGCAGTTGATGTGGTCTACATGGATATTAGCAAGGCTTCTGACAAGCTCCCACCTGAAAGATTGGTTCAAAAAATAAAATCCCATGGCGTCCAGAGAAATGCAGAAAAGCGGATACAAAATTGGCTCAGTGGCAGGAAACAAAGGGTAATTTATTGACAAGTATTTTTGCGACTGGAGGACTGTCTCCATTGTCATTCCACAGGGCTCAGTAATGGGTCCCATGCTTTTTGTGGTCTATATTAAAGACTTAGATGTAAATGTAGTTGGTATGATCAAGACTTTTGCAGACAACACAAAGGTTGGCCATGTGGTGGATAGCGAGAAGGATAACTGTAGGCTGCAGGAAGATATTGACGGTCTGGTCAGATGGGCAGAAAAATGGGAATCGACCTGGATAAGTGTGAGGTGATGCTGTTGGGGAGCTCACACAAGCAAAGGAATACACGTTTACTAGGACAATACTGAGAAGTGTAGAGGAAGTAAGGGACTTTGGAGTGAATGCCCACAGATCCCTGAAGATACCTGGACAGGTCAATAAGGCAGTTAAGAAGGCATATGGAATCCTTTCCTTTATCAACCGAGGTATAGAATGAAAGAGCTGGGAGGTTATGCTGGAACTGTCTTAATCATTGGTTAGGCCACAACTTGAATACTGTGTGCAGTTCTGGTAACAGAAAGGATGTAATTGCACTAGAGAGGGTTCACAGGAGATTTACGAGGATGTTGCCAGGAATGGAAAAATGCAGCTAAGAGGAAGTATTGGATCGGCTGGGGTTGTTCTCCATGGAACAGAGAAGGCTGAGGGGCGATCTGATTGAAATGAACAAAATTTTGCGTGGCCTGGACAGAGTGGAGGTGAAGGGTCTATTCACATTAACAGAAAGATCAGTGACTAGGGGATATAGATTTAAAGTGATTGGTAGAAATATCAGAAGGGAGTTGAGGAAAAACATGTTCACCCAGAAATACAAAATTGCCTCAGTGACAGGAAGCAAAGGGTAATTGTTGACGGGTATTGACTGGAGGACTTTCCCGTGGTTTTCCACGGGGCTCGGTACTGGGTCCCCTGCTTTTAGTGGGGATCTGGAACTCACTTCCTGAAAGGATGGTTGAGGCAGAAACCCTCTACTCATTCAAAAAGAGCCTGGATATGAACCTCAAATGTCATAATCTGCAGGGCTAGGGATCAAATGCTGGATTAGAATAGGTGGATAATTTTTCAGCTGGCACAGACACGATGGGCCAAGTGGCCTCTTTCTGTGCCTTAAACTTTCTACGATTCTATGATTCTATCACACGAAACACGCTATCCTCGTTAACACTCACAATTACGTCAACAAACTATCAAGATGATCAGAAATGATTTTCCATGAAGCTATCCGTGCTACTCGCCATTTATTAAGACATGATTTTACAAGCAAGAAATATTTTTGTGCTGGGTTATGGCCTCAACAATTTTCCAAGAATCAGCATTGGACTGATAGTTACAGGGCTTATCCATCCTCTCCTTTTTTAAACAGGGTGTAACATTTACAGCCCTCCAGTTCTCTGGCATCTTTTTTTATTCATTCATGGGATGTGGACATCGCTGGATAAGCCAGCATTTATTGTCCATCCCTAATTGCCCTTGAGAAGGTGGTGGTGAGCTGCCTTCATGAACCACTGCAGTCCACGTGGGGTAGGTACACCCACAGTTCTGTTAGGAAGGAGTTCAAGTATTTTGACCCAGTGACAGTGAAGGAACAGTGATATAGTTCCAAGTCAGGATGATGTCTGGCTTCGAGGGGAACTTGCTAGTGCTGGTGTTTCCATACATCTGCTGCCCTTGTCCTTCTATGTGATAGAGGTTGTGTGTTTGGAAGATGCTGTCTAAGTAGACTTGGTGCGTTGCTGCAGTGCATCTTGTAGATGGTACACACTGCTGCCTCTTTGCGTTGGTGGTGAAGATAGTGAATGTTGTGGATGGGGTGCCAATCAAGTGCTGCTTTGTCCTGGATGGTGTCGAGCTTCTTGAGTGTTTTTGGAGCTGCACCCATCCAGTCAAGCAGAGAATATTCCATCACACTCCTGACTTGTGCCTTGTAGATGGTTGACTGGCTTTGGTGAGTCAGGAGGTTAGTTACTCGCCTCAGGATTCCTCGCCGATGACCTGCTCTTTTAGCCATGGTATTTATATGGCTACTCCTGTTCAGTATCTGGTCAATGGTAGCCCCTAAGATGCGATAGTGGGGGATTCAGCTATGGTAATGTCATTGAATGTCAAGGGGGATGCTTAGATTATCTCTTGTCGGAGACCGTCATTGCCTGGCGCTTGTGCAGAGTGAACGATACTTGCCAATTATCAGCCCAAGCCTTGACATTGTCCAAGTCTTGCTGCATTTCTACACAGACTGCTTCAATATTTGAGGAGTCACAAATGGTGCTGAAAATTGTGCAATCATCAGCGAACATCCCCACATCTGACCTTATCATTAAAGGAAGGTCATTGATGAAGCAGCTGAAGATGGTTGGGCCTGGGACACAACACTGAGGAACTCCTGCAGTGATGTCCTGGAGCTGAGCTGATTGACCTGCAACAACCACAACCATCTTCCTTTGTGCTAGGTATGACTCCAACCAGCAGAGAGTTTTCCCCCTGATTCCCACTGACTCCATTTTTGCTCGGGCTCCTTGATGCCATACTCAGTCAAATGCTGCCTTGATGTCAGGGCAGTCACTCATACCTCACCTCTTGAGTTCCGCTCCTTTGTCCATGTTTTAACCAAGGCAGTAATGAGGTCAAGAGTTATGTGACCATGGCGGAACCCAAACTGAGCGTCACTGAGCAGGTTATTGCTAAGCAAGTGCAGTTTGGTAGCATTGTCGTTGACACCTTCCATCACTTTACTGATGATTGAGAGTAGGCTGATGGGGCGGTAATTGGCCGGGTTGGACTTGTCCTGCTTTTTGTGTACAGGACATACCTGGGCAATTTTCCACATTGCAGGATAGAGGCCAATGTTGTAGCTGTACTGGAACAGTTTGATGGGGGAATGGAAGTTCTGGAGCACAGGTATTCAGTACTATTTCAGGAATATTGTCAGGGCCCATAGCCTTTGCAGTATCCCGTGCCTTCAATCGTTTCTTGATATCATGCGGAGTGAATCGAACCCTGAGAAACAGTACTGTATACTCCCCCCCACCTCCAGTCTGAACAATGACTGTTCACCACTTCTCTCTGTTTTCTGTCCCTCAGTCAGTGTCATATCCACACTGTCACATTAATCCATGTCATGACAAGTCTATGAAATGTCATTTGATCACAGGCCTTTTGAAAGTCTATATACATAAGTGGATATACATGAGTAGGGGCGGAAGATGTTGGTATGGTTCTTAATGAATTCTTTGTATCTGTCTTAACAGAAGAGGGGACGATGCAGATATTGTGGTTAAGGAGGAGGAGTGTGAATTATTGGATCTGATATACATAGGGAGAGAGGAAGTATTAATGGGATTAGCATCTTTGAAAGTTGATATATCACCAGGGCCAGATGAAATGTATTCTAGGCTGTCAAAAGAATTGAGAGAGGAAATAGCAGAGGGTCTGACCATCCTTTTCCAATCCTCACTGGATACAGGTGTAGTGCCAGAGGATTGGTGAACTGTTAACATTGTACCTCTTTAAAAATGGAGCAAGGGATAGACCAAATAATTACAGACCAGTCAGTGTAACCTCAGTAGTGGGTAAATTATTGCAATGTATTCTGAGAGACAGGATAAACTGTCACTTAGAAAG